>NW_027530988.1:1077751-1209280 GCF_008692635.1 Crocuta crocuta | reverse complement strand
TCCCTGACGCGATGTAAAACAGCCGCGTGAGGCCGCCGCCCCCAGGATTCTGTCGGAACCACTGCACGTTGTTCACTGAGCTGGAAAAGTTACAGCTCAGGGTAGAGCTGGCTCCCTCCTGGATGCTCAGGGCTGGAGGTCTCTGATCCACCTCCACCCCTCTCACCCCTGCTTGGAAAGACAAAACAAACAAATGAAGCCACTGCGGAGTCACTGGTGCAGTTTTCCAACTCACAAAATATCCCCAGAAACACCCGCTGAGGGTGTGGACCCCCAGGAGCTCTGGGTCAGCTCCCCCACCACTGGGGGCTGGGAACCTCCCCAGCCTCTGTCTGGGATGCCCCACTCACAGCAAACCTGCACCCACAGGAGCCCCAGCAGAGCTCCCCCGGGTCTCTTCATGACTCCTTGTGTGGTCGCTGAGGTGCCTTCACCCCTACGCTGTAGAGTGTAGAATCTTGGGTCCAGAGAAGTTGTGTGGTTAACAGTCACCACGTTCCTCCAGAGTCACTGAGCACCAATCACCCCTGAGACTTGTCGCTCCAGGGACTCGAGACTCCACCCACAGTGGCCCAGAGAGACTGCACAGTAATCTGCCCAAAACTGTGTTTGCCAACAGTGCAGGGAGGTAGGGGGACATTTCCAATACGTGCGGTTAAAGGGCTTTTTCTTAAAACATTTTATGTAGGAAATTTATGGGTTAGTGACTGAGGAAAGATGAATGAAATTTTAGAAGAGTCAGTGTCTCAGTGTGTTATACAGAACCTTCAAAATCATAGGGAAGAGTGATCCCATTTCCCAAATAGCATAGATTGACAGACAATATGAGAATTCAGTTATAAGAAAGTCTGACAAAGGAAAACTGTTTGATAGCATGCATTCTGTATTGCAGAAGCAAATACAATTCCTTGAAATCGGAGAGATCTAGGATCACCATCTGCACAGAAAATGATGCCAGAGGTGCGTGGGTGGCTCAGTCGGTTAAGCATCTGACTCTTGATTTTGAGTCAGGTCATGATCTCATGATCTGTGAGTTCAAGCCCAGCGTGGGTCTCCTCACTGAGCATGGAGACTGCTTGACTGGAATTCTTTTTTCTCCCTCTTCCTCTGCCCCTCTCTTGTCTTTTTCTTTCCTCTCTCTCTCACAAAATAAATAAACATTTTTTTAAAAAAAGACAATGACTCCAACCAGAATTTGGTCGGTGAAAAATAGGATGTCTGCATGATGTCTACTCCAACTTAATTTCCACCTCTCTACCTCTCCTGTGTAACTCGTGGACACCCTGCTCGCCTACACAGCTGATTCTGGCCAGGCCACACAGCACTGGTCAAAGTAAACTCTGTCATCTCCCTTTCCTTCAATTTTTGTCTTTATATTTGTTCTTTTTTCTTCTCTTCATTCTTGTTCCATCCATTCCCAGCCAAGATATATGAAAAGGGATAATACTGAAATAATTTCTAGATCAGTGGTTTAGGAGGATTTTATTCAAAACAATTTAAAAATTGTAAACACATCATGGTACATTTTCTGTTGAGCCACCTCACGAGTATCCAGAAATATTATTTTCATGCCATGCACAGAGAATCACCTTCACAGTGGTGTATAGAGATATAGCCTACAACTTTTTGAAGTTTATATGAAATGGCAGAGCTGAAAACCTGAGATTAACTTTAAACAAGTACGTTTACCCCTTTCCCCCTCACCTTTGCTATCTATAATTTGGTTGGCTTACATGTTTCCAGTTCTCTCTTAATTGGTCAACTGGGGGGAAAAAAATCTTCGTTTCTTGTAAAGCTTAGAGTGCCCCCTAGTGGACTAAAACGTCTACAAAGACGACTCCAGACCAGGCAGGCACAGACTCCGAGCCCCATTCATTCTATCCTTCCTGATGAAGCTGATGATCAGAAAACAAAGTAACTGCTTTGACTGAGTGGGGATTAAAAGTGAACCAAATCTTACTTTTAAAATGGAATTTAACGGAAATCAATATTATAAAATAGTTTGGCAACTCTCATCTTCTGTTATTCGATTTGTTTTACATAGTTGAAAAGAAATGCATAAATAGTTGCTGAAGTTTTACCATGAATGAGGCAATTTACCAAGTGTTAGGAATATGTAAAAGGGATGAGACATTAGATTACAGTCTACTAGGGAAGACAAAATATACATAACTAGAATAGAGTCAAAGAATAGAACCCTAAACGGAGTATGAACTAAAAAGAAATACTTCATGTGGGTGGTTGGACAAAGTTTATGAAGGTGATTATCCTCTATTTCCTCCTTTTTGATAAAAGGAACAGAGGAAAATATAAACCTTTATAGGTTATTAGTTGTGAGCTTGTTGTTATTAATATTAATAAGAAGAATTCATGGGCTCCTGGGTGGCTCATTCATTAAGCATCTGACTTTGGCTCAGGTCATAATCTCACAGTTCCTGAGTTCGAGCCCCCATCAGGTAGCATGTGCCCCGCTTTGGGTAAAACACGAGCCCTGGGTGAGCCCTGCTTCTCGCTCCCTCTGTCTCTCCCTCCTTCTGTCTCCGTCTCTCTTTGCCCCTAGCTTCCTTGAGCCCTCTCCCTCCCTCTCTTTCAAAAAAAGATTTCATGAATATATGAATTACTATAGGAATGAAACATTACATGAAGACTAAAATCCCCTTTGACTATGACTTTCAATTTTTACCTTTTCATTATTCACCAATCTGGACTTGATATTTCCAGGTGTTTTACTATAGATTTACACACATTCACCAAACACATGAATCCAGAGAAAATATGAGCATAGTTTTATTTATAAGTTTTTAATACAAAATGATACATATTGTGTGTACCTTTCTGTAACTTGCCTTATAACCTCAATAATAGAGGCGTCTGAGTGGCTTAGTCACTTGAGCGTCCAACTCTTGATTTCTGTTCAGGTCATGATCCCAGGACCCATCCCCATGTTGGGTTCCATGCTGAGCATGGAGTCTGCCCAAGATTTTCTCTCTCTCTCTCTCTCTCTCTCTCTCTCACACACACACACACACACACACACACTCTGCCCTTCTCCCCCACTCATTTGCTCTCTCTCAAAAAAAAAAAAGAAAAGAAAATGGGGCACTTGGTTGCCTCAGTCAGTAGAGCATCTGGCTTTGGTTCAGGTTATGATCTTCGATTCATGAGTTCAAGCCCCACATCCAGCTGTCAGTGCAGAGCCCACTTCAGATCCTCTGTCCACCTCTCTCTTTCTGCCCCTGTCCCATTTGCTCTCTCTCAAAAATAAATAAACATTTGAAAAAAAGAAACTAAATTCAATAATAAACCTTGGAGGTCTTATTATATTAACACACATACATCCTTCTGTTGCATTGTGTTCCATATTATGAATATGCCACCATTTATACATCCCTTCCTCTATCAAAAAAGCAAATTTAGGAGGGATCAGCTTGCATTGTAATGGAAAGCCATGGCACAGAAATACAATTCAGCTATGCACATCTTGATCAATACCTGAAACATTACTAAATAACAGAGCATGACATATATTAGGTGTTTATTTGCAAAAGTAGTGGCATATTAAATAGCAAAATGAACATTAGACATGAGTCTTTTTTTTTCTAAAGTAATCTGTACACCCAATGTAGGCCTTGAATTTACAACCCCAAGATCAAGAATTGCATACTCCACCAGCTGAACCTGCCAGGTGCCCAGACATGGGTCTTTAAATAAAGGTATGTAAGATAGATGTTTTGGCTAAAATATTTAGAGACGCATCCTGCTCTTGCACCAACAGAATACAAAATTTGAGGATGGTCTGTACCTTGGACCTTTATGAATGGAATTAAAGATTTTACCCTTAATAGATCTAGTGTCCATAAAGCTGAATGGCTAAACAAATTGTGATATACTCATATAATAGGATACTCAGAGTAGAAAGTCTAGAATGACTATGAATGATACAAACAAGAACATGAGTGAATCATGTTTAATGAAAAAAACCAGGTATGAAAGAGTCCCTACCATATGGTTTCCCTGATTTAAAGTTCTAAACAAGTAAATTAATTTTTGGTGATAACAATAATAGTCATTGTCTTTAGGAGGGGGAAGACTGGAAAGGGACACGTGAAATCTTGCTTAGGTGAATGAAGTATTCTGCCTTCAGATTGTTTACAATTATCTTTGCCATCCTATCCCATTTTTAAAGACAGAAAAAAAGTCAGAAATAAGGATGTAACAAGGAAGTTACACGCAAGAAGGTGACTTGGAATTACAATCTGCAGACACATTCCCATTAGTGATTGAATGCTCATTTGTGTTTTAAGCTAAAGTAAAATATTGTCAGAAGTTGATTAGAACTCACTTCTGTGGCATAATCAGATTTTGTGTCAAATATGGACAAAATGGGAAAAATTGAAATTACATTCACTGATAACTCACATAATGACTCATATTATATTTCCAAATACTTCTTTATATAATTCTTGATCATGGGAAGTTTCTCATAATTATATAAAAACCATACAAAACAATAAAGGAATGTAATCTGCTTTGACGTCTCAGGCAGAGTTGAGAAGGGAAGGTGGGAGACGCTCTTCACCTGCTTGACTGTCCTGGTGAATGAACACATGATGTGGTCCAATTGGGAGAGAGAAACTGCACTGTAAATTGATTAGGGAAGACCTAAAAGAATTATTAACTACAACAGAGTATCGGAATAAAAAGGGAATGACTAGTAGGGAGACAAGAGACTTCTACAGAAGTAGCAGATGTAAAGTGTAGCCACTGCCCCCACAACTGGGATACAGTATGCAAAAGAGAGGTTCCCATCTGCTCCAGGACTGAGACTCAGACCTTGAAGAAGACACACTTGTGGCTCACTGGATGACAGGGAAGTCACTATGGTTCTGAAACAGTGGACCTTGCTGGAAATCCACCCTTGAGAACTTGTCAGAAAACCATCCTTTGGGGTGCTGGGAAAAGATGTTCACAGGGACATGTCTGGGGGGAGGCACTCTTCAAGTGCCTAAAAATGGGGGTGCTAAGGGAAGACACTGTCCTCTGGGCACTCCTGAACACTGCCCTGCAGGGAGCCGGTGCGGGTGACTGCGTGAGTTGATCCCTGGAGACTCCACCGGGCTGCAGGAGCTTGCCAGAGGGAACACAGAGCCCAGGAGGCAAATCCCTTTCTTCCCTCTACTGAAAACATTTAACGTTGTGCCAACTGGCGAAGAAAATATTTGAAGGGCCCAAATCTATTTTTAAGAGCAAGCAAAAGATGAATTGGAGCTGAGAGTCGATAAATCGATCCCACCCCTTTGACTACTCGGCTTCATATGCAACCTTCTACACATATTTGAAACACCTGTAACAACTAAAGAACTCAATATTTTTACCTCCTTCAAGATACTGCTATCCTTCTTAGCAAGTGAAAAACTTCTCACCCTTCTCCCAAAATGAGGAGATGCCTGGATACGATTGTGCCATCACTGAGGTTATTAATAACTCCTCAGATTCAGAGCCTCTCTAAAAAATCCTGTTACTTATATGCTAAAATGTAAAGTTAATTTCCAATAACTTGTATATAAAATGAAAATGGGAAAGAGAGTAGAAGGAAAGATTTAGCACATACAAGTAAGCATGGATATATAACAAGCAAAAACAAAATATGCAAAATACTATGACTTTGGCTACACTTAACATGGTGAGCTTTTTTTTTTTTAATGTTTATTTACTTTTGAAAGAGAGAGACAGAGTGTGAGTGGAGGAGGGGCAGAGAGAGAGAGGGAGATGCAGAATCTGAGGCAGGCTCCAGGATCTGAGCTGTCAGCACAGAGCCGGACGCAGGGCTCAAACCCAGTCCATGAGATCATGACCTGAGCTGAAGTCGGATGCTTAACCGACTGAGCCACCCAGGTGCCCCAACATCGTGAGCTTTGAATGATCTATAGAATTGTCGAATCTGTATGTTGTACATATGAAATTAATATAACATTACATGTTCATTATACTTCAATTTTTAAATGTTCTACAACTTTGCTTCTGTAATTAATCACAAGGATATAATTGACATCTATTGCTTCCTTCATCAGTCTCTACTCTATATTTCCCCTGCCCTCAGCCAATTTGGTTTGGGTGGCTGTAGTTTTCCATTAAACTTCACCATTGAGCATGAAAGTACTAAGAGGCTCCAAACATTGTATTCTTGCTTTTATTGTGTAGAAGCAACACATTATCTTCTTATTAATCAGGATCAACCACTTCAACCAATAGATACTTTTCTTTATGTTGGTTCAGTGGTTGAAACCAAAATGTCCAGGAGTTACTTTTATCATCCATTGAGTAGAGTGATTTTTTTGTCTCCTGGCAGAAGAATTCTTCCCTTAAGACTAAGATCTCCAAATCTACACAGCATAAAGATGGGAATATTAAAGTCTGATACTGGGTTATTAGCTATAATAGTGAGAGGAGCCACTCCCACCTCTACCTTTTGATTCCAAGACCCATGGATTCTGGCTAAATGAAAGACAATAACACTTAGAGTATCACAAACTTCTCTGATTTGATGCACATGCTGAATTTTATTTAACAAAGACACACCCATCCATTCAGGTGTTTCTTCCAATTGGCATTGCAACTCAGTCTTTAGTCAGATAGTCTGTCTTTCAATTAGGCCAACCGCTTCCAAGTGGTGAGGTATGTGGTAAGACTGGTTAATTACATGAAAAGTCAGAATTATTAGTTTGATTGATAAAATAGCTCAATAACTTTATTCTTAATATAAATCTTTATTGTAGAAATTTCCTCATAAAAACATATACAATCATATAAATAAGTAACAAACTTCCTTATTAAGGAAGAAAGGGAAGGAGGGGGGAAGTCAGGCTACTTGGATTTCTCAGGCAAAGTGAAGGTTTGGGAGGTGGGGGTATGATCTCCCAACTGCTTGGGGTCCTTGGTGTAAAACCTATTTTTTCACACTCAGCTTGAGTTCAGAATCAAAGAAATTGGTAGTTCTCCTTCTCACACTAATGTGCATAAAGTGCCCACCATAGTCCCTTCAGGCAATGTGGTTGAGCAGACGACAGTGAGTCACCTGAAAATAGAGGTAGAAGAGATTACAGTCCAAAAATAAAAAGGGATGGAGGAAAAGAGAAAGACATTAAAGGAATATACATTTCTTATTCCAGAGTTTATGTCTCTAATACCTCCATTTACATTCCTTATGGCCTTCCAGCAATCACTCAAACACATTTTTTAAATATAACCATATCACCATGTCCTAAAAATTACTGTTGATCTCCAAATGTATCTTGGTGATGATCTACTTACTCTGTATATATTTTGAGAGCTCCTGGGCACTTACCTTTCTATACATGATAGAGTAAGCCAAGAAGCACCTAGAAACCTCCTTCTTTCTCCTTCTCCCCTTTCTTCAGTGTATTTGTTATCTCCAAGGTTTCAAGAACAAGGGCCATAAAAGCTTCTTACACAATTCTTTCCATTCCACTCAAAACGGGTTTATACTGGGTTATAGTTTATACTGGGTCAAGGAACCCCTAGTCTTTCTGCAATTCTTATCAATATTTCTAGCAGAGTTTGGCATTGCTAAACTTACTATATAATTAATTATAATGATGTTAACATATAAGAATCAATCTCTAGGGGAAGCTGGGTGGCTCCGTCAGTTAAGTGACTGACTTCAGTTCAGGCCATGATCTCACAGTTCATGAGTTTGAGCCCCACATTGGACTCTGTGCTGACAGCTCAGAGCCTGAAGCCTGCTGTGTCTCCCTCTCTCTCTGTCCCCTGCTCATGCTCTCTCTCTCAAAAATAAATAAATATTTTAAAAATCATTAAAAAGGAATTAATTAAAAGTTTTAAATAAAGAATCACTCTCTAATATTCCAACAGTGAAATCAAACAAGAAAAGGGTGAAAGAATCGAGAAAATAATGGTCCATTGCTGGAAGCAGCAAAAGAGATTATATCCACATCTTTCTGGTGTAGATTTGTAGAATTTAACTTACAAAAGTTGAGGTGTCTGGATGGCTTAGTCGGTAGAGTATCTAACTCTTGTTTTCCACTCAGGTCATGATCTCACAATTTGTGGGATCAAGCCTCATGTCTGGCTGTGCACTGACAGTGCAGAGTCTGCTTAAGATTCCTTCTCTCCCTCTCTCTCAGCCCCTTCCTTGCTTGTGCTCTCTCTCTCTTTCAAAAATAAAAAAATAAAATTATATTAAATAAATAAATAAATAAGCCAAAGGAATAGGGGGCTACTTTTACCAGTGAGACAAAATCTTTGGATAAACACTAATGGATTGATCCCTTCATCTTCCTGCATTATTTTTTAAATAGATCTCATAACTAACATGACCATGACAGGGTTTTAAGCCTTTCATGGTTCTAATCAATCTCCAACAGCTGAACAATAATTTTCCAGAATCCCTTTTAAATAAAGGAACTGACACTCAGAAAGTATTCTGACACATTCTGACCAGCATAGGGAGATGTAGGGGGTGGGGAGTTCCAAGAAAATGATCTGTGAATGACGAAAGAAACAAGGAGGCAAACTTTTAGGGAAAGAACATGAAGAGGTCTTGTTTTGTTTTCTGAATTGGTTGAGAGATAAAATGATAAATGAAGACTCATATAGTTAGCCCCTTAGGCAGTCAACCTCAAGGCCAGTCTTTGAGCATCTGATTATTACATGATCAGAACACTATCTTCTCCATCATTCTATAATAGTATTTATATTCATGTTGTTTCTATGAAGAGCAAAAGCCTGCTAAATTAAGTTTATCAGACATGAAGCTGTAGAATTATGTAGAAATATCTGGGTATGCTCAGCTCTATTTGCCTCATTTGTCATCATACAGCAAAAGATCTTCAATAATACCACAGGAAGAAGCTATCAGTCTCCAAAAACTCCCTTACCATGGGTAGTTTGTGCTCAGCTCCCCCTGCAGTCTCAGGCACTGTGTCACTCACAGCACAGAAGTACTTGGCTGCATCGTTCCATTGGACTGCTAGTTTCTTCAGGTGGAAGGACTTTTCATTCTTCCTAAATTCAGCCTTGAAATCTTTGATGCCTTGAACCAGGGTGTCTAATGACCCTGGAAAGTGCTTGAGGAGAAGCTGGAGTCCTTGGCTGGGGTGCTGCATGTACCAGAAGAGATAAGTATTTCCACTAGAGGAATAGTTGCACCTCAGCTCCAGACGGGCTCCTTCAGAGACAGTGACATGGACGTCAGGCTGGGTCACTGACTGAGCTCTGGTGTCTCCTGCAAAATCAGTGTTCTATCAGTGAAAACAGTGCACACTTCACAATGAAAAGTCAGTATTTCAGGTCAGAATCTGTAGAACTATAGACTAATACAAAATTTTACTCACGCAGGGCAAATATCCCCAGTGTTGAGATGAGCAACAGGAACATGGCTGACCAGTAGAAAGGCTGTGGGCTCTTTTCAGGAAAATCTCCCCTGAGCAGACAGGAAATTGGCTGAGGAAACCAAGCCCTCGGATATAAGAGGGATGGAGAAAGTAAAGTTGGACAGGCTCCTTGCTGAGATAAAAATGTAAAAGCTCCGGAGATGAGCCTGGAGCTTTCTGACAAATGATTCTTGTCGCTGTCTCTGCCTGCAAATAGCTGAGCCAGCTGCAAGGGGGAGGGGCTGAGCAGATGATGTTGAGCAACAAGATCTCTAGTTTGTGCAGCATCGTCCCCTGAAGGCCCCTCCAAGAACTAATTCATATGTTCCTTTTGTTTTCGGAGGTATGAAAACTTCCACACAATTTATTTCTTCCTTCCCAAACCTATGATGGTGTATTCTTCCTAGAGTCTCTTAGAAATGAGGTGTTCGTATAAAAGTAAACTAACAAATAATTTCACTGAATAATCAGTTTTTAAAAAATATCAGACTCAGAGCTCAAGTTACAACCCAACATTTAAATATTTAATATGCATTCAACCCTTATCAAAAAACTGCCAGCATTTTTCACAGAGCTGGAACAAACAATCCTGAAATTTGTATGGAACCACGAAAGACCCCAAAGCAATCCTGAAAAAGAAAAACAAAACTGGAGTCATCACAATTTGGGATTTCAAGCTGTATTACAAAGGTGTAGCACCAAGGCATCTTGGTATTGGTATTGGTACAAAAACAAACATGCAGATCAATGGAACACAATAGAAAACCTAGAAATGGACTCACAACTATACAGTCAACTCATCTTTGACAAAGCAGGAAAGAATATCCAATGGAAAAAAAGACAGTCTCTTCAACATATGGTGGTGGGAAAACTGAATGGCAACATGCATAAGAATGAAATAGACCACTTTATTACACCACACAAAAAAATAACTTCATAATGGAGGAAAGACCTAAATGTGAGACACAAAACTATCAAAATCTAAGAGAAGAATACAGGCAGCAACCTCTTTGACCTCAGCTACAGCAACTTCTTCCTAGACACATGGCCAAAGGCAAGGGAGACAAAAGCAAACATGAACTATTGGGATTCATCAGGATAAAAACCTTCTGCACAGCAAAGGAAACAATCAACAAAACTAAAAGCCTACGGAATGGAAGAAGATATTTGCAAACAATATATCTGATAAAGGGTTAGTATCCAAAATCTAAAGAACTTATGAAACTTAACACCCAAAACCCAAATAACCCAGTTAAGAAATGGGCCAAAGACATGAACAGACACTTTTCCAAAGAAGACATCCAGATGGGGGCACCTGGGTAACTCAGTCAGTTAAGTGTCCGACTTCAGCTCAGGTCATGATCTCATGGTTCGTGGGTTTGAGCCCCGTGTCAGGCTTTATGCTGACAGCTAGCTCAGAGCCTGGAGTCTGCTTCAGATTCTGCGCCTCCCTCTCTCTCTGCCCCTCCCCTGCTCACGATGTCCCTATCTCTCTCTCAAAAATAAATAAAACATTAAAAAAATTTAAAAAGAAGACATCCAGATGGCTAACAGACACATGAAAATGTGCTCAACATCACTCATCATCAGAGAAATAGAAACCAAAACCACCATGAGACACTACTTCACATCTGTCAGATGGCTAAAATGAACAACTCAGAGGACAGCAGATGTTGACTAGGATACAGAGAAAGGTAAACACTTTTGCACTGTTGGTGGGAATGCAAACTGGTATAGCCACTCTGGAGAACAGCATGGAGGTTCCTCAAAAATTAAAAATGGAAGTACCCTATGACCCAGCAATTGCACTACTAGGAATTTATCCAAAGAATACAAAAATGCTGATTTGGGGTGGGGGGGTGCACATACACCCCAATGTTTACAGCAGCACTATCAACAATAACCAAATTATGGAAAGAGTCCAAATGTCCATCATCTGATGAGTGGATAAGGAAGATGTGGCAGTTATAGGTGACATAGATAGATATAGATATAGAGATATAAATGGAATATTGCTTAGCCATAAAAAAGAATGAAATCTTGTCGTTTGTAATGACGTGGATGGAGCTAGAATGTATTATGATAAGTGAAATAAGTCCATCAGAGAAAGACAAATACTATATGATTTCACTCATATGTGGTATTTAAGAAACAGATGAACATATGGGAGGAGAAGAAAAGAAGAGAGGAAAACAAACCACAAGAGACTCTTAAGGATAGAACACAGAGGGTTGACAGAGGGAGGTGGGTAGGGGATGTGCTAAACAGGTGATGGGTATTTAATGAGGGCACTTGTAATGAGCATTAGGTGTTGTATGTAAGTGATGAATAACTGAATTCTACTCCTGAAACCAATATTGACTGTATGGTAACTAACTAAATTTTAAATTTAAAAAAAGTGTTAAAAAAAGATGCATTCCAAAATTATTCAGCATACAAGGAACCAGAAACATTGACCAATATCTGAGTGAAAGATAATCTACAATTGTAAATGTCAAGATGGGCTAAGATGCTGGAACTAGTAGACTAAGAAGTGAAAGCAACTTTTTAAACTGTATTCCCTGAAGCAAAAAGAAGCCCATTTGAAATGAATGATAAGATAGGTATTCTCAACAAAGAAAGAGAAATGACGAAAAGAAGCAAATGGAAATTTTAAGACTGGAAAATACAATACATGAAATAAAATCCCACAGTAGGGCTCAATAACAGAATGAAGAGAACAGATAAAAGAGTAAGTGAACTTGAAAACAGATCAATAGAAATGATCGAACTCAGTGATTACCAACAAAGGATTACTCTTCCTCCTGAAGGAGACATTTCATAAATCTGGGCACACTTCTGGTTGCCACAATTTGTGGGGGTAGAGTGCTAGTGGCCCCTAGTGGGTGGAGGCTAGGTGTATTTCTAAAATCCTACCATTCACAGGACAGTCTCCTCCCACAAAAGTTATTTGACCCAAAATGTTAATGGTTCCAAAGTCAAGAAACCCTAATCAAAAGTTAAGAACAAGAAAAAAAAATTACAACAAAAGATGGATGCAACCCTAGAGACCTATGCATCAACATCAAAGAGTCTCAAATATATTTTTGTAGAGCCCCAGAAGGACAGGAGAAAAAGATTAGAGCAGAAAACATACTTGAAAAGAGAATGGCCAAAAACTTGCCAAATTTTATGAAGGCATAAGTATAAAAATTCAAGAATCTTAGCAAACCCTGAACAGGATAAAACCGAAGAAAATTGCACTTAAACACATCATAACTGAACTATTAACAATAAAAAATTATATAATAATATAATATATAATATATGCAAAATAACATACATATAAACATATTGGCTAGAGAATATATATATTATATATACACTTCAAATATGTGCAGTTTATTAAACTTCAGTTACAGATTAGCAAAAGGCAAATGCTGTATCTAAGACTAGTCATTCAGTCTTTATGCATAAGTATATATATATTGAGCTAGAAAAGAAAACAAGACATTATACATTATATTGGGGAGCAATTATTTTAATGACCATGGATTTCTCATCACAAAACATGGAGGCAGTGAAACAGCATCTTTAAAGCACAGAACAGCAACACCTATCAACACAAAATTATGGATCCAGTGGAAAAACCTTTCCGAAATAAAGATGAAATAAAGATGGTTTCAGCTGAAGAACAACCAAAAAACACAGACTTCTTTTTCTTTAAGTTTTAAAATGCATACAACTATTTCAAGCAAAAATTATAACATTCAGGGGTAAGGTTTTCAATGTGTATAAATGTGATAAATATAAACAACTATAACAGACTTCAGGACTGGTGGGTTAAGAGCTATATAGTGCAAGATTTTAACATTTTACATGAAACAATATGTTAACTCTCAGTAGTCTCTTAATAATAGGTATATACATTGTAATCTCTAGAACCACACTCAAAAAATGCAAACAGATATAGCCAAGAGTCAATACATAAAATGGAATATTAGAAAGTATTCAAGTAATCCAAAATAATCAGGAAAAAAGGGGAAAGAGAGTTAAAAAATAAAGATAGATCATGAAAAACAATAATAAAACAGAAAAACAATAATAAAATAGTATGCATGCAGTACCTAAATCTATGCAAAGTAATGCACAGCAAAAGAGAGAAGATGATTTCCTGAGGTCACAGGTAGAGGGAGGGACACCCATTTGGGATGATGGAAAGGTTCATTACCTTGATTGTGGTATATACATATGTTGAAACTGATCAAATTATACACTTCAAATATGTACAGTTTTTTGTACTTCGATTATAGATTAGCCATATCTAAGAGATTGGCATCCAGCCTTTACGCTTACCAATTCACATTCCTTCTGCAATACCCAACATGAATCCCGATGAACTAAAAAATAACTCTGGGAGAGCACTTGTGATGACCACTGGGTGTTGTATTCAACTGATGAATCACTGAGTGCTACTCCTGAGACCAATATGGCACTATATGTTAACTAAGTAGAATTTAAATTTAAAAATGTTTTATAAATGTGTTTTTTAAATGTTTTATTTATTTCTGAGAGAGAGAGAGGCAGCGTGAGCAGGTGAGGGTCAGAGAGAGAGGGAGACACAGAATCTGAAGCAGACTCGAACTCACGAACAGTGGGATCATGACCTGAGCTGAAGTTGGACGCTTAACCAACTGAGCCACTCAGGTGCCCCAATAAATTTTTTTTAAAAGGAAAAAAATAACTGTTTTCCTCCTTCTTCCTACCCCAATGTCCCAAATCCTGAGGAAAATGTGTCCTAGACTGTTTTGTATTAAACTCATCAAAACTCTCCACTATTTTGCAACAAAAATGAGGCCAATACCCAGGAGGTGTTCAGATGCATCTCCATCCTTTCTCTGTCAAGTACACTGCCCAAGGCTGCCCCCAAATCTAGCTTCTCTACCTTCCATCCTTTTCTGCCACGTGAAAAGGAGACTCCAGCGTGCTACCGGGCTCATCAGAGACCAGACTTGTCCCTACTACATACATTATATCTACTCAAAGAGTCATGTTGCATGTGTGAGGAGAAAAGCCAAAAAGACCTTCTTTAGCCAGATCTACGATTGCTCAAAACTTCTGATTAAGTTCTTGTTCAATCTCCTCCTTACGATTGGCAATGTGATCTATGTATATCTATCTTGCCAATTNAAGTATATAATATAGAGTGATCTACTCTATATATGAATATATATACATATAGAGAGAGTACATAAGTATTCTATATTAAATCTTACAACAAATGCTTACGAGGCATTTGAGTTCTGGTTTTGCTCCTAACAATCTTTGTGATTATGGGTAAGTGACTTAAATTCTTTGTGCCTCAGGATCCTCACGTACACAATGAGCATAGTTATAGATATAACAATTTTTGAGAGAAATGATATGACGCACATAAAGGACATAGAATAACAGTAATATGGAATCAGCCTTTTAATAGGATATATGGTCTATTACAGAGGGCAGCAGATTTTGTCTGCTCTATGTATTATTCTTTGTTGAATAGATTTGATTAATGAAAAAAATCAGTAGCTTTTTTGTAGTAGCAGTAATGGGTTTTCCTACTCAGTTGTTAATTTAACAAATATTTGAAGAGGCTCTACTATGGTGCAGGCACTATTCCAATTGCAACAAATATAGAAATTTGACTTTATGTGCATGGAGAACATCAGTCTACATCTGCCATGTGAATTCTCTGAAAAGATAATGTAAGAAATGTTGCAACTTCTCTTTTCACACGTGGGGTCATATGCAGGATGCTCCGTTCCTCCTTTCTTCCTTATATTTCTTTCTTCCTTTAAGAATCTATTGTTTCTTGGGCTCTAGTTTCTCTAGAAATCATTCTTTCTTGCCCCCGTTTGTCAGGGAGACATTACGCATTTGCAACCTCATCTGTTACAGGTGTGTCTTTAAATATAATGTTTCCCTGGATGACCTGGAACAAGGTTGGGGAGCTAGAATTTCATGGAAGGATGAACACATAGATCATTACATTCATCTTAGTTTTATGCAAATTTCAGCAATGATAGAGGAACTATGGTGGGTTGGGTTTGGCTTTCACCATTGAAAGCACGTTCACTTCTCGTTTTTCCACTGTGTTCTCAGAGTTGATTTCGATGACTGTCGCACCAACAAGAGCCCCTGGGGTGAACCGAGAGTGACAACACGGTAGACTCCTCCTGTTTCCTGAAGCAGAGTGGATCATAAGCTCAGACGCTCAGCATCTGGGCCCTTGTTCTGCTCAGAGTTTGTGCTCAGCTCCCCCTGCAGTCCCTGTCATTGTGTCACTCAGGGCACAGTAGTACATGGCTGAATCTGACGCTTGCACTGAGGACTTCTTCAAGTGGAAAGAGTTTGGCTCTTTGCGGTAGGTGGCTTCAAAACCTTTGCTGCTTCCCTTCTCGTTGGCTTTCATAGCCTTCAGGAGGAGCTGTGGCCCTTGTCCGGGATACTGGACATACCAGAAAAGGGCAGAGTACTCTGTGGTTTCATAAAAGCAGTTCACAATCAGAGAAGCCCGCTCTGAGAGGATCATTTGGCCTTCCGTCTGGTTCACTGAGTCTCCCTTGCTTCCTCCTGGAATGGAAACAAAACAGTAGTTCTGGTCACCTCAGGCATGATCTGGGTTCTACCTCTTAGAGAAAATTGTAGTTGAAGATGACACCAATATAACAGGACAAAAACTTTTAGGCTTTATGTGCCATTTTGCCTACCAAACATCAACGATAACACAAGCACGGATCCTGGAAAAGAGCTCATTCTTAGGATCTCCAGTGTCCTTGCGTCTTGACTGCTTAGTGGGAGAAAAAGTTAAGGTCACGGAGAAGGATGAGTGTGAGCTCAGAATATAAGCAGGAAGCGTGTGTGTGTGTGTGTGTGTGTGTGTGTGTGTGTGTGTGTGTGATGCACCCCCTTGTGGGCAAAGTAATAAACTCAGAGCAGTGTTAACCTCTGAACTTGTTCTCCTCTCTATCTTCTTTTTTTTTTTTATNCACAGACTCTGAAACAGGCTCCAGGCTCTGAGCTGGCAGTCAGCACAGAGCCCGACGCGGGGCTCGAACCCACAAACCGCGAGATCATGACCTAAGCGAAAGTCGGACGCTCAACCGACTAAGCCACCCAGGCACCCCTCCTCTCTATTTTCTATCTATCTCCTCTTCTATCTTTACCTCTGGCTCTATTTTTATGACACCTATTAGCTGTCAAGATGGTCCTTTGTAAATCTAAAGAATAGTTGCTTTTTATCATAAATCTGTTTTTCCCCAGCCTACTGCCTAATATGGAAGCTCCATACTGTGACGTTTCCAAGGAGAATTCGATTTTACTTTTTTCCTTTTTAGCCATTTTGGGCCTCTTAATGATATACTGAAATATTATTTAGGTAACTTTTAGGATAAAATCAGAGGAATGTCAATAATACATCTTCAGTCATTAATAGATGATTTTGGATGGCAGAAACTTAAACTTTTTTTCACTACTCTAATCCCACACTTAGAATAATGTTGGACACTTAGCAGGTGGCCAACAAATTTCTTAAGTGCACATATAAATGAACAATTCCTGCTACTTGAATTATGATATTGCCTCACATGTAAGACATCAATTATGAGAAACATAATATAATAAAAGCTCTCAAAAGGAAAATGTAAATTTTATGTTTATATATATTAAAAAGTAAAAAATATGTAACTCTGTATTAGAGAAATATAATCATTAAAGCTATTGAATCTGCATAAAGTTACCTGGCATTATTATCTTCTTCCTTAGGATTTTAAGGATTCTCAGATAATCTAATTGGTCTGTATGCCTCAGAAGAAATGCTCTGATACTAAACTTTAAGTGGAAATTTTGCCTCAAACATGCTCTCTGCATATGTCCATCTGCCAACATTATTGGCCAATATGATCTATGTAAATTCAACAAAATAGCTTTTACCACAGGATAGGATAGTCAGATAATATAGATTTGCCTCAGAAGACAAAACAATGAGCTCAATCTCAGCTTCCGGAGTTGGTAGGGACACGTCTGATGATATACAGAAACATTTTATAGCAATAGTGAAACTCTTTTGTAAATAAGAGTTAGTTGGGAGGCTCCTGAGGGGCACAGTCAGTTAAGCAGCCAACTCTTGATTTCAGCTAAGGTCATGCTCATGGTTCATGACTTTGAACCACTCATTGGACTCCATGTTGACAGTGTGGAGCCTGCTCGGGATTCTCTCTCTCTCTGTGTCTCTCTCTCTCTCAAAAATAAATAAACTTTAAAAATAAACAGGTAGTTGGTCGTCAACTTAAAAAATACAGATTTGGAGACCTCTCTGCTTAAAAAAGCATAATCTCTAGAAGTTAGATTTGGGAAGTTAAAAATCTCAGGTGGTTTGTGATGGAGCCAATATCAAACAAATTTATAACATAACCTTTAGGAACCCTGAACTAAGAGGACATTTGAGGTCTCTGTGAAGCATTTCTGGGGTCAGCATGAGAAAACACCTCCATTCTTCACAGAATTTTAAAGCCGGTCTCTTTTCATGGTAGTACCGATGTCACAGCTGTAAAAACAATTACTGCTTACTTTCACTATTCTTGCCCATTCAACTCAGAACAAAAAATTTCAGATGTTCACAGGACAAACTTAGAGAAAAGGGTGCCTTCTATCTGTCAAGTCCTGTTAATATTTATCTTTGAAATGGAAGCCTTTTTCAGTGTGTTTCCTGGAAAACTTCCACTCCATGAATTCAGACAAGGCAGCTTCATGTTCCTGATTCAAGCTATACATAGTAACAAGCTTCAGACTTGGATAGAAAATTTAGGTCCTGATATTGCCTCGGATATTGTTTCAGTTCATAACTACCTCTCTCTCTTCCTTTTCCCATCTACCTTGTGTCAAATCTCTGTGAGCAAGCAGTATCTTCCTCCTTTGTCCCTAGCCCTTGGTCTCATCCATGCCTCTACGCTACTCCAGCTGGGGCCCAAGTAGAAATAACCTGCAAACAGTCCCAGCTTCTATGATTTTCTTCACCTATTCAAGTCAACCTTGCCCCTTGCTTTTGTTGTGTTGCAAAATGAGGGAATCTATCATCCATACCATGAATTCATAAGTAGAGGAATGCCATAGAGGAATTGGAGCAGATTTGAGTGGAATGTGTCAGAACTGTGATCAGTAACAAAAATTGCTTAAAGTTCACTACTAGTTAATAACAGATTTTATTCGGATATCCTGACTTCAAGAGCTCACAAGCTCTGCTTAAGGGACTTAGATTAACCCAAATCCATTAGTCAAAAGTCAGTCAGGAAAACAGAAACAAGTCCAAATATTTTAAGTAGAAAGAAATGTAATATAGGGAATTAGACAAGCAGACACTGGAAGATCTGACAAAACAAGATGGCAAAGACTGATGACCTGAAACTCTGAAGTAAAGGGGCACCTGGCCAGCTCAGTCAGAAGAGCATGTAGCTCTTGATATCGCGGTCATGAGTTCAAGCCCCACATTGGGTAGAGAGATTACTTCAACAAATAAAACTTTAAAAATAAATATATAAAAGAAACTCTGAGGTATAATGAATCCAGCTGCCTGCAACACCAAAGTGAGTGATTCTCAGAAAGAAACCCAGAAGTCAAACAGAACCTCGACCTGTAATCTGAACTGCCTGCCTACAGCCAATACAGAAGAATAAAGTCTTCTCCTTCTCTTCCACTTTCCTAATATCGCAGAAATGCTTCTCAAATACTAAACTTAAACTAGTTGATGAAAGAAAAGGATTGTGGGAAATGTAGTTTGGGTTTCTCCTCAGTAAAATGGGGAAGTGTATTATAAAGGGATAAGGAAGGGGCACCTGGGTGGCTCAGTCAGTTAAGTGACCGAGTCTTGATTTCAGCTCAGGTCAGGATCTGATGATTCATAGGATTGAGTCCTACATGAGACTTCATACAGATAGCACAGAGCATGTTTGGGATTCTCTCTCTTCCTCTCTCTTTCTGTCCCTTCCCTGCTCACGCTCTTTCACTCACTCTTTCAAAATAAATAAATAAACTTAAAAAAATAAAAGTAAAGGGATGAGGGAGATGCTGGTGGGCAGCATACAAGCAGCACTTCTGTTAACTAAGTCTTTATCTAAACCTAGAAGCACTAGCTGAACTGTGTTCTGTAATCAGAGCTCTGCAGTAATTAGACCAGATAGAAGCTGAATGTGGAGTATGACCACTATAACATTTCATAAAGAATTTTTATCTTTTTTTTTTTCCAAAATGGTGGGGCTGAACATGAAAAGAACTACCACACAGGAAAAGCAGGAGTTAAACTAACAATAAATACACTATCTTCTATTATTACATGAATGTCTTAAGTCATTATTTAAAAAACCTCACAGTGAGTTTAGAATTCCTTACTAACTGAAGCTCCCAAAGTTAGGTTTTTCTTATCCTATCAATTCCTCACAGATTTATTGTCTATTTGCTAAAAACTCTAAATGTTGCCTGCTTTGATCATTTCTTTAGATTTCAATTTCATTATTAGGTGTCCATAGGCAAGTAATAGAATTCTGGGGTTTTTTTCTCCTGTTAATGTCACATGTAAATTTAATTCTCCATCCAGTTGGAAGAATATTGGACCAAGGAAAATTTCTTCCTCCTCTTCAAATCCCAAACAGTAAGAACCAATTTTTAACATTCTAACAGTAAATTCATTTGAAAATAGAACAAGAGTAAAAAAAGAAAACAATGACCTCATCTGTCAGAAAATTAGCCAAAGTTACTATCCCACCAATTGTGAAGGTTTCTGATATAGGTTTGGAGAATTTAAGATATCAAAGAATGGAAATTTGTTGTTATAATTGATAAAAAGAAATTATCTTAACTTTAAAATAAGTAGAATTTGGTATCTAGATTGTCTCTTGCATCCTTAATAGTCCTTGAAGAAATACTAAAAAAACATATGCCTTATTCACCATTCTTTCTGCAACATTCCGGGTAAGTTGCTAAAAATCTCTGTGGCTATACCATATTCCTTGCTACTCACCACCCCAACCATCTCCTCCCTCCTAGATGGGCACCTCAAAATGAGGGGAAATACCAGCACAGAGTGGATCCAGGAAGAAAGATTCCAAGAAAATGATCTTAAAATTGTCAAGTTGGGAAGGCAACTTTACAAAATTACCAAGTGTGTAAGAAGGAAATATGTCTACGAAAGGAGTTTGCCTTGTTAAGTTTATTGAAAGAGACAATCATGAATGAAAAGTAAAATGCTCCCCCATGCTGGGTGCTAACATTCATATCCAACCTGTTGGGGCAGATGCGCCCCACACTTGCCCAGCCAGTCCCTGAGCACCTCTGTCCTGTGTGTCCCACTAGGTCAGAGTCCAAAACCTTTCAGATGCACTTAGCCTCCTTAGTGCCTCAAGAGGTTTGTGCTCAGCTCCCCCTGGGGCCCCAGGCACTGTGTCACTCGCAGCACAGAAGTACTTGGCCACGTCGCTCCAATGGGCTGAGTGTTTCCTCAGGTGGAAGGAGGTTTCATTCTTCCTAAATTCAGCCTCAAAACCTTGGATGCCTTGAATCAGGGCATTTGGTGGCCCTGAAAAGTACTTGACCAGAAGCTGGAGTCCTTGGTTGGGGTACTGCACGTACCAGAAGAGATTAGGAGTTACCCCATAGGAGTAGTTACACCTCAGCTCCAGACGGGCTTTTTCAGAGACAGTGACGTAGGCATCAAGCTGGGTCACTGACTGGGCTCCGGTGCCTCCTGCAAAATCAATACTGTAATAGTGAAAGCAGTGCAGACTTGGCTATGAAAAGTATTTCTACTAAATTAGAATAAGAAAAATTATTTCTGTAGAAGGAAGGACCATAATAGGATATTACTCACTCAGGGAAAAAAGCATCCCCAATACCCGGATGAGCAACATGAGCATGGCTGAGCACTGGAGACACTGCAGGCTTCTTTCTGGAAGATCTTCCCTGAGCAAGCAGGAAAGCAGCTGTGGAACCCAGCTCTTAGAAATAGGAGATGTGAGTAAGGATGAACTAGATAAGTCCCTTGTTTAGGTAAAAATACAAGAACTGCTTAGATGATCTTAAGTAGTTTCTGCCCTCTGAATATCTCACTTGTCTTAACCTCAAAGAACTCAGACAGCGGGCTTCAGCCCCCTAGCTTCAGGCAGAAGGAGCTCAGGGGAAGGTGCTGAACTTCAACAAAAAGAGAGATGTCTAATTTGTGCAATAGCACCCTCTGTAGTCCAGACACAGGACAGAGGATCCAGACCACCCCCAAGGCTAATCTGTGCTTCCCTTCTATTTAGAGATACATCAAAAATTTCCACTGACCAGATTTTCTTTCTCCCCTAACATATAATATATTGCCTTCTGTAGTCAGTGATATTAATTCTTGTCTCTATGAATAATAGGGCCTGTAAAATAGGGGAGTAATTTACAGAGAAACTGATTATACAGCAAATCTATCAGACTTCAGAATGCATTAGAGCTTTCATGTAGAAGCAATGGAGCTATTCTTTTTTTTTTAATTTTTTTAATGTTTATCTGTTTTTGAGAGAGAGAGACAGAGCACGAGTGGAGGAGTGGCAGAGAGAGAGGGAGACACAGAATCCGAAGCAGGCTTGAGGCTCTGAGTTGTCAGCACAGAGCCTGATACCAGGCTCAAACTCACAAACCTCAAGATCATAACCTGAGCCAAAGTAAACCGACTGAGTTACCCAGGTGCCCCTGGAGCCATTCTTTCAGCAGAGATAATCAGATTAATGTCCCTAGAAAGAGAGAGAGGGTGTGCAAACAGGGGAGAGGGGCAGAGAGGGAGAGAGAGAATCTTAAGCAGGCTCCATGCCGAACATGGAACCCAACACGGACCCTCACGGGGCTCAATCCCACAACCCTGGGATCATGACCTGAACCAAAATCAAGAGTCGGACACTCAACCAACTAAGCCACCCAGGCGTCCCTTGAAATTCTTTATTAACATTTTAGTAGGCTTTCAGGAGACTGCAGAGAGAGGCATGAATATTCAATCAACTGTATTCAACCAAAAATCTGAAACTTACATATTTTTTACTGTAAATCCTCTTACTCTCTTTCAGGTTTTTTGGTTACCAGATACATATATTATTTTTCCATAAAAAGGAATCTTAAACCCTTAAACCAAAAAGGAAGAACTAATAATTTTAGAATTAAAATGAGAGAGAGGTTATTGCTTCAGCTCATTCATAATGCTGACAGGGAGGGTCAGTGGA
The DNA here is from genome assembly GCF_008692635.1 of Crocuta crocuta. Taxonomy (NCBI): domain Eukaryota; kingdom Metazoa; phylum Chordata; class Mammalia; order Carnivora; family Hyaenidae; genus Crocuta; species Crocuta crocuta. The sequence goes on along the minus strand of NW_027530988.1, from coordinate 1,186,614 downwards.
AACATTAGAAGAGACTCTGGGAGAGGCACCTGGGGGGCTCAGTCCACTGAGCATCTGACTTCAGCTCAGGCCATGATCTCACAGTTCGTGAGTTTGAGCCCTGCGTTGGGCTCTGTGCTGACAGCTCAGAGCCTGGAGCCTGCTTCTGATTCAGTGTCTCCCTCTCTCTCTGCCTCTCTCCTGCTCATGCTCTCTCTCTCTCTCTCTCTCTCTCTCTCTCAGATAAATAAACATTTAAGAAACTTTTTTGAAATAAAAAAGAAGAAAAGAAAAGACTCCGGGAGGACCCTTCACTACAATTGACGTTTTCAGTATCTTTCACAGTTGCCGTCCCCGCACTCCTGAGATACTGAGACACATTGAATGCCTCCGTCCGTCTTCTATCTTAACACGGCCCCTTTCCCTTGAAAATCAAATTTCTTTTTATGGATAAAAAAATCACTATTCACTGAGTGACTGTAATATACGAGAGATGCATCACTTATATCTGAAGACTCACTCCCCAGGAATATCTGCAATGCAATCCAGAGATTCCTCTTCTTTCTTCTCCACCCTCTTCCTCTACCCACCCTGTTACCTTCCACTCCTTCATTAGTCTCCTTGGGGATAACAAAAAGGGCTATCCTCTTCTGGATAAAAGGAAAAGAGTCAAGGGAACTATATTATTTCCCCCCAGCTACCATTCCTGAACTGTGATCTGATGAAGAAGTTAAGCCTGACTATTTTTCCTCTTCAGATGATATGGACACTGCCCCTCTGTCTCGGGTTGGCTTTAAGAAGCCGGCTAATCAAGATACAGTAGGGAGGAGAAAAGAAGGGAGGGAATGTGAACAGGATTTGGAAATGAGTTACTTCTTCCATTATGTGCTTGAGCATCCACTTCTTCGGAGAGCAGCCGAAATGAACTGCTATTTCATTTGCACCAAAGAGACTATGATAAATATAATTTTCCTTCCATTCTTCACATACATGTGGAACTGTTTCTCGCTCCTCCCTTTTGTTCTTTCCTTAAAAACCAGTTACTTTGGTATTTGGGTATTTTCCTGTGTTCCCTAGGAAATAACCCTCTCTCTGTTAGGAAGACTTTGTGCAGATGCAACCCCATCTATCTTACGTTGTGTCTCTAAAGAGAAAATCATATACATCATTATTTGGGGGGATACCCTTGACCAAAGTCACAGGACTTTGGAAGGAGGAGACAGAGATCACCACTGATTTTTTTTTCTTTTTCAAGTTTTTATTAAAATTCCAGTTGGTTAACAGAGAGTGTATGTTAGTTTCAGGTATAGAATTTAGTGATTCATCACTTACATATAACACCTCGTGCTTTATACAACAAATACAATCCTTAATGACCATCATTCATCTAGCCCATCCCCTACCCATCTCCCATCCACCAATCCTGTTCGTTCCCTATCATTAAGAGTCTGTTTCTTAGTTTGTCTCTTTTTGTCCCCCTATGTTCATGTTTTGTTCCTTAAATTCCACATATAAGTGAAATCATATGGTATGTGTCTTTCTCTGACTGACTTACTTCGTTTAGCATAATACTCTAACTCTGTCCACCACTGATCCTTGATTAAAGATGACAGATCCGGTTTCTCATTTCTATAAGAGGGTGTTAAGTTCAGGGCCTGGTCAGTTCCTAGTCTTCTGCTATGTCCTTGAAGTTGATCTGGATGATCTTTACACCTGCCAGAGTACCTGCAGGTCAAATCATAGTAGACTTTCCTGAAACCAGAATGAATCATGAGGACCCATCCTTGGCAGATGCATCCTGACTGGCCCTGTGAATTCACATCCACAAGCATTGTAGGGGATGTTTCCTAGGTTTTCCCATCCCTCTCTTTATAAATCATCACAGCCCAGCTGAAGTCATAGGTCACCTCTGTGGTTCCCTGGGTCTTCTCTGAGTATCCTTAAGCTAATTAGGGGCCTATTGCCAGAGTGTGTGCCCAGTTTACAGTGAGGGACTCATTTCTCTGTTTCCCGGTCCTGGGAAATACAGAGCCATTCCTTAATTTTTTTTAATGTTTATTTATTTTTGAGACAGAGACAGAGCAGGAGCAGGAGAGGGGCAGAGAGAGAGGGAGACACAGAATCTGCAGGCTCCAGGCTTTGAGCTTCGAGCACAGAGCCCGACACGGGCCTCAAGCCCATGAACCATGAGATCATGACCTGAGCCAAAGTCGGAAGCTCAACCGACTGAGCCCCCCAGATGCCCCCAGATCCATTACTTTAGTTTGAATTGCCAACCACTAAGAAAGAGAGTTTACCCTCATCTGTGTTTTTATACACATTGGCACCGTAGGATCTTTCCTGGAAGGAGGGCCCATAGTTGAGATACAATAGTATCCAAAGAGACCAGGCTTTCCTTACCATAGACTCAGACAGAGGAAGGCAGAAGAGGAAGATAAATACTGCATATCACTTATCTATGAGATTGAAAAAAGCAAAACTCATAGAAACAGAGTAGAATGGTGGTTACCAGGGGCCACAGGGTGGGGGAAAGGAGGAGACGTTGGTCAATGGCTACAAACCTCTAGTAAACAAATGAATAAGCACTGGGAATCTAATGTACAGCATTGTTTTGATGGCTAACAAGAATGGATCATATACTTGAAAGTTGTTAAGAGAGTTGATCTTGAATGTTCTCACCACAAAAAAAGTAAGGTGATTATGTGGCTTGAGGTAGGTGCTAGCTAATGCTATGGTGGTACACATTCTGCAATATGTTAAGTGCATCAAACCAACACATCGTACACCTAGAACTTACACAACGTTGTGTGCTAATTATCTTAGTAAAGCTGGGAAGGGGGGAAGAAAATAAATCAGTAGGACTTGATTCCTTATATCTCATTTAGTCTATAAAACATTTCCCCTAAAAATGATGAGATCCTTGCCGTTTTCCTATCTCAGAGATGAAATGATCTCAGGAAAGACCAAATCCACGTGTTTACTTAGCAGCAGAGCCACACAGAACTTCAGTAAATGTTTACCACCAGAGATTTTTTTTTTAATCTTGCAGGAAGAAATGCCACCCTGACCGAAAACAGGAACGTTTCTGGAAATTGGAAATGAAGTTTGCACCTAGATTGACTCCTTCCATTCCTAGCTCAAAGTAACACCAGCGTTCTTGAGGGCGGAGGCATCAGGAATCTGTTCGCTACTGTAGCCGTGGCCAGCATGAGACGCTAAATAGAGGGAACTCACTCTCCCACCCAGGCCGCCCACCTCCAGGCCCCTCTTGCGCCCCTTGAGGTTTGTGCTCAGTTCCCCCTGCAGCCTCTCTCATTGTGCCTACCAGGACGCAGTAGTACACAGCGGAGTCTGACATGAGCACAGAGCGTTTCTGCAGGTGGAAGGAGCTGTCACTCGTGACAAGACTGGCCTGAAAATCATGATGCTCTGTCCTCTGGTTCTCTGATACGCTGTTCAGGAGGAACTCAGGCTCTTTGTTTCGGTACTAGACATACCAGAAAACAAAAACTGTATAGCCACTCTGGTAAGTGCAGTTCAGGGTCAAAGACGTCCCCTCAAGGAGGGTAACAGGACCTTCTGTCTGGGCCACTGAGTCTCCATGGGTCCCTCCTAAAATAATTAAGATTTTGTTACTTAGGTATTTATAAACAGAAGGACAGTCCAGTGAGGAAATTGAGCCAGATATTCTCACCCACCTAGGAATAGGAAATCGTTTTTTAAAATATTGATATACCCCCTCTGCCACCTTCTAGCCCTGACACTGTACTTCTCTAAGCAATAAGCAGCAATTTGAATTGAGATGAGAGTTTGTCAAGATCTAATGATTGCAGTGTAAGGTTCGATGACATGAAGAGCTTCCCACATCCTCTGGAGATCCCAACAAATCCTGCACGTGTGCCTTTGGTCATTACTACACTATGGAAATTCCTCAAAAACTTAAACTAGAACTACCTTATGACCCAATAATTACACTACCGGGTAGTAACCCAAAGGAAATGAAAACACTAATTCAAAAGGATATATGCACCTCTATCCTTATTGTAGCATTATTTACAATAGCCAAATTATGGAAACAGCCTAAATGTCACTTGATGGATGAATGGATAAGGAAGATGTGATGTATGTACACAATGAAATAGAACTCAGCCATAAAGAAGAATGAAACCTTGTCATTTGCAAGAACATGGATGGATCTAGAGAGTATAATGCTAAGTGAAATAAGTTAGAGACAGACAAATACCATATAATTTCACTCATATGTGGGACTTAAGAAACAAAATAAATGAACAAAGGGGGAAAAAGTGAGAGAGACAAACCAAACAAAGCGATCCCAGAGGGGAGGGGGGTGGGAGAAACAAGTGAAGGGGACTAAGAGTACACTCATCATGATGAGCACTGAGTAATGTATACAACTGTTGAATCAGTATGTTGTACACCAGAAACTAATATAACATTATGTTAACTATACTGGAATTAAAATTAAAAACTTAAAAAAAATAGGTTTAAAATATGAAATATTCCTCACTGAGAATTACTAGCAGGGCCACCACAAGCATTGAGCAAAAAGTAGAAGGCATGGCTGTTTGAGCTGTGGGAAAAGAAAATGGCTTTATAGCTCTGAATATACCAAAGCTCATAAGGAGCTGCTCTATTCTGATTCTGGATTCTGGATAGGAGCTTCTGGAGAGTCCTTCCTCCTTTGCAAAGAGCACCTTCCTGCCTTGCAGCAACTTGCCAACTGAAAAGAGAACAGAATATATCTCCAGAGAAATAGGGCTGAATGCCAATCCACCATCTGACTGTGGGAATAAACATCTGAGGTAAAGAGTGCCCCTTGTCATTTTCTCTGGACATTAAAGTGATGTCATTAATGTTGGGTATGTATAGTATAAAATTTATATTCATCTTTTATATGAAACTTACTAATTTTAATTTCTAGCATGATAAGTAATTGTTTGACTCATGGACATTAAATTCGTCATATTTTTCCATTTTAAAAATAAATTCATTTTTAATTTTGTTAATTTTGGAGCCTTTATCAAGATGGCTCTTTCTATGTAATGAAACACCTCCAAAACACAGTACTGAAAAAATTTTAAGATTAACTAAATACTAAAGTCTTCATTTATGTTCTCTTTCTGATAGTAAATCATTGCAGGTAGTTATTAAAATATGTATCATAATCATTTATATATATGCTAAAACTGCTTATAACCATTAGAGCTACAACCACTTGATTTTTTTCTGAATGTGGCTTGCCTTTACTATCATAGAACATACCTACCATTTTTCTCTGTTCTTACTACTGTGAAACCATCTGATAATATTTGACCCTCAGTTGACATCACACAATTATACCCACATTAGGATATCGAAATTGCATGACGGTTCCCTGGTACACCACAGCCATTCAAACGGTCCAGAATATCTTCTTTGTGCGTGTGTGTGTGTGTGTGTGTTCCAATAAAACTTTATTTATTTATTTGTTTTTAATTATTATTTTTTAATGTGCCAGTTAGTAAACATACAGGGTCATCTCGGCTTCAGGATTAGAAGGCCCTACTTTCTGAGGCAGGCCCTACCTACACTGGCCCTTGCTACTTTTGCGATCCAACCTCTTACACCTCTCCCACTGGGACAGCTGTACCTGGGACAGCTCCTGCCTCAAGGACTTCTCACTCGTTCCATCTGCCTGAACTGCTCTCATGAATGACTGTGTGGCTTCCTTCCTCACTTCCTTCATTTATTCATTCAGTGAGGACAACAGTGGTCCCTTCTTCATGTTTAAAATTACAACTGGAGGGGCGCCTGGGTGGCTTAGTCGGTTAAGCGTCCGACTTTCGCTTAGGTCATGATCTCACGGTTCGTGGGTTCAAGCCCCGCGTCAGGCTCTATGCTGACTGCCAGCTCAGAGCCTGGAGCCAATTTCAGAGTCTGTATCTCCCTCTCTCTCTGACCCTCCCCTGCTCACGCTGTCTCTCTCTCTCCTAGAAATAAATAAAACATTAAAAAAAAAAATAATAAAAAAAAAAATAAAATTACAACTGGAGTCAACCCCAGCTCAGTGTTGCCAATTTACAATACACTGCATTATTTTTACCATGGCACTTAGTGTCTTCTAATATACTATGTGATTTATTATTTATCATTTTTTTAAAATTATCTGTCTGCCTTGATAGAATGTCAAGTCCACTAGGGCAGAAATTTTTACCTGATTTATTCACTGGTGAATCTTTATTGTGTATAGATATCTATATTGTATACACATGGGACATAGCATGTACTCAGTAATATTTATTAAAGATTCTAGGTCATGAAATACAGATTTACATCCTGGCTTATTTTAAATAGATTTTGAGGTGATTTGCAATAGCATTAACAAAAAGAAATATGAAAGGGTAAATTTAACACCCATCACAGAAAATTTAAGTCTGGACTTCCTGGAGGAGATGAGAAAAACAATCATAAAAATGAGTATCTGTTGAATACCTAATATACTAGTGCACTTGCTACTATTGGAGTTAATTGGAACATAACTTAAACAATAAATCAGGGCCTTAATATATGTCTGTATGTTTATTTTTGGAATTTTGCTAAATCCTAGCAATAATCTTACGAGGTCCTTCTAATTACTAACCTTTTGCAGATGAGGAAATTGGTACTCAGAGAGCTCGAGACACTTGCCCAAGACTACATAGCTGGTCCATTAGGATTTGAACAGTGATGTGTTAGACTCCCGTTCCCATCTTTTTAAAATACTGTACTGCCAATTGTTGCTTAACCTTCCATGTATTACAAACTGGAAAGTATGCCAGTTCCTCGTGGAAGAAAGCTATTTACTCAATTCTCATGTAATTCTTTTACATTCAATAATATCTTAGTTCTCTCTCCATCCCTTCCTGAGCTGCTGGCTGATTCCGCAACCTCTTTTCTGCCTCCTTTCCTGACAAGACTCTTACTCTGAGGCAAATTATCTGAATCTTTTGTGTCTCACTGACACTTTTTAAAGATGCAGTGAAGGGGCGCCTGAGTGGCTCAGTCGGTTAAGAGTCCAACTTTGGCTCAGGTCATGATCTCATGGTCCATGGGTTTGAGCCCCACATTGGTTTCTGTGCAGGCAGCTCAGAGCCTGGAGCCTATTTTAGATTCTGTGTCATCCTCTCTCTCTGCCCCTCCCCTGCTCATGCTCTGTGTCTCTCTGTCTCAAAAATAAATAAAAACTATTTTAAAAATTTTATAAAAATTCAATGAAGATTCCTCCCAAATAACACAACACCTATGTTCAATTCCAGGAGGCTTATGAATCTTCAAGTCTCACCACGGTTAACAATCCTGCACTAGTCCTCTTCTTTTTAAAAAAATCCCAGATGCCAGCACTCGGAGCCAATTATTTCCTAGCTTCTTAATGTTCCTAGTTTTTTCTATTATATTGATTGTGATTAAAATTAAGGATTTGGACTATATGACTGCTAATGCATATTCTATCTCTCAAATTCTACTTTTCTCATTTATCATGTTCTTCCTCTATTCTTTTAGTATCTCTTCCCTACGCTCACACACAAACAACGTAATGATACGTACCATTGTAGCAATATTTCATGTGGTTCCAGGTATGAAATATCAACCATATCCCCAGAGTCAGACCAAAAAACCCACAATTTTGCCATCATTAGTATTAAAAAGAGTTACAGGCCCAAGGTGCAGTTGCATGCAGGACAGAAAACTTAAGACTTAATTGCAGTTTCAACCTCTCCACGGGTGGAATTTTAAGCCAATCAATCTGGAATTTTCTGGTCAGCACCAATGAGATAATCTGTCACATATGCCCTCCTTATTCCCACCCCTCCCCCAAGAAAGATGAGGTAATCTGCATAAGACCGCTGCCCCCCAAGAGTAGGTGATTTTGCCTGAAACTATCCTTTCTTTTCTTATGCTAATAACTTTCTGCTCCTATGCTCCTTCCTATTAAAACATTCTATTGTATACAATTCCTGGGAACTCTCCTTTACCTCCTAGATGCAATGCTGCCATATTCAGGAATCACTTCATAAAGCCAACTTGATCTTCAAAGTTACTTGGTCGAATTTTCTTTATTTAATATTAGTAACTGAATATGCCATGACATCTGGATTCTGTCCTTTTGCTAATTAATAAACTGAAATTGAATCAAGAAGGGAGGTAATATATGGATGACAGATTGATAACGGGGTGAAGGGGAAGGAAAATTAAGTTTCCTTCTAGTCTTCTAGGTTCTTCTCTTCCCCCTACCCTGTAACAAAAGACAGATCAGCAGAAGAAAAACAAACAGAAGCTTGATGGTATGTACATTTCCTGTATTCATGAGAGAGACCCAGGAAAACTGAGAACTCCCAGAAAAGGCCCAAACCATCACCTAAAATACCATCTTCAGCTGAAGACCAAAGGAAGATGTTGGGGGGTGAGGGAAGCACCAATTATGGAAATGTTTTCAGCCGAAGCGCAGTAAACAAGGGTATGGTGGTTGTGCATATTTAAGGTGCTACCTTCTTGGGCTGCCTGAACGATTCAGTTGGTTAAGCATCCGACTCTTGATTTCAGTTCAGTTATGATCTCACAGTTCATGAGTTCAAACCCCGAATCAGGTTCTGTGCTGACAGCATGGAGCCTGTTTGGGATTCTTTCTCTCTCTGTCTCTATCCCTCCCCCACTTGTGCTCTCTCCCTCTCTCTCTCTCTCTCTTTTTCTGTTTCTCAAAATAAGTAAACTTAAAAATAAGTTGCTACTTTCTCTATTGATAAAACTTTCTAGAGCTTTATTCTGCTCCCTTTCAATAGAAATGGCAGTGCAGGGTTAAAAAAAAAAATTGAGAAGTCCTCAGCTCAGTACCACCCATGTTCAGCATGATAAGGTGCAAGTTACTTCTATTAAAAAGTTATACATAGGGGTGCCTAGGTGGCTCAGTTAGTTAAGTATCCGACTTGATTTTGCCTTAGGTCATGATCTCACTGTTGTGGGTTCAAGCCTTGCATCGGGTTCTGTGCTGACAGTGCAGAGCCTGCTTAGGATTCTGTCTCCCTCTCTCTCTGCCCTTCCCTAACTCACTCTGTCTCTCAAAAGTAAAAATCCTTTATATAAAAAAAGTTATGCATAAACACTCACTGATACCACACATAGTTGTGAGTGCATCTTTATGATACTCATGACTTACGGCATATTGCCCAATATTGTATGGTCTCCATTCACAAAATGAATAACAAACAATATAGGCATTGAAAAGAAAACTGCATGACCACAATGGAGCCACTTAAGGCCCTAAATCAGTAAACCAAGATTTAATAACTAACCTACCAGCAGTTTCAACGCCCTCAGGAAGGTACCTTTAACCAGCCAAACCAGAATTTCAGGCAATCTCCTGAAAAGCCCCTTCCCCCTTAGGAGAGCGACCTTACCTAAACATTACATTCCTTGCTAATAAATTCTCTCTCTTTTTTTAATGCCTTCTCTCTGCCTCTAAAAACTTCTCCTTTCCTGGGGCTCCTGGGTGACTCAGTCTGTTAAGCGGCAGACTTCGGCTCAGGTCATAATCTCAAGGTTCGTGGGTTTGAGACCTGGCTTTGGGCTCTGTGCTGACTGCTCAGAACCTGTAGCCTGCTTCAGATTCTGTGTCTTCCTCTTTTCTCTGTCCCTTCCCCTCTCGTAGTCTGTCTCTCTCTCAAAAATAAACAAACATTAAAATAAAAGCCTTTCTTTTCTGTGGAGCATTCTCTGCGTGCTGGTTGGAATGCTTCTCTGGATTCATGAATCATTTAATAAAGCCAATTAGATCTTCGATTTCACTTGGCTCAACTATGTTTTTTAACACAGGTCAATTTTTTTTATCCTTGCCATCATCATTATCATTATTTGGAGTTCTGTTTAGAAGGTTCTTAGTAATGTTTAGATTGGGGTGTTTTTGTTTTTGTTCTTTATGTAGAGGAATTTACATTCTATGTTTAAAAGGAATGTGTTTAACCCTGTATAGGCCTCATGCTGTTCTGGGCTAGTCACAAAGATTGGGCAGAATTCATTGCCCTTAAACTCTTACGTACCCACACGTGCAAATACATACATCCAAATCCTCTTTTCTTGCTCTCTGGCACTCTTCAGGGCATATTCATTTTTCCTGAAAACTTGGACTCTGAATTTCAGAGCTGAGACAAACTTGAGAATCACAGGTTAAGCCCTCTGTGTTCTGATGAGGAAACTGAGACCTGTAAGTCTCACTAAAGTCACTAGGTAGTATGTGCGGTGCTGAGGCTGTGAGATGAATCCCCGGCTCCCTTTGGGTCAGTCCAGTGCTTTTTCTCACACCCTTTCATTGGCTCAAGTGCTTCTGTTGAATCTGCCAGCAGCATATGAAACCCTTGGGGTCAGCGCAGCCAGCAGCTTTGTTGACTGTAAGTTTTTTAGCAGAGTTTGGGCACAGGAAGCAGGTGGCGGGACCCTACCGTGTGTCTGCAGCACAGAGGTAGGTGGCTGAATCTGCAGGCTGAGGTTCTGTTATGTAAAAGGAACTCTGTTTGATGGTCTTATCAAAGGTAGCCATCAGTCTTCCTATTTGTTTTTTACCCTCATTTTCACGGATTAGTAGCAAGAAGACAAGGCCTCTTCCCGGATCTTGTCGGTACCACTGGAAGACCACTGGAGAAAACTGTGTGCAGTTACAGGTCAGAATGGCCTTCTCACCCTCCTGGATGTTCAGGGACTGAGGACTCTGTTCCATCTTCTGGCTGCTTACCCCTGGGCAGAGACACAATACCAGAAACAAGAGTCACTACATTACACTCTTAAGAATCATATTTTCTTTCGGCAACCCCAGATATAACCAAAGATGAAGCAGAACGGATCCTAGCTCTTCCCCCTCCAGCCTGTGGCCTGGGCCCCTAGATCTCTTTGTTCTCGTCACCAGAAGGCCTTCAACTTACAGTCCACTGGAAGCCACAAAATCACCAAAATAACTCCCGGGAACAACTCCATCTTCTTCCCAACGGTAGCCTGACAGGTGGACTCAGTCTCCTCAATCAAAAAGCCATTCTCTTTAGTTTGGTGGGTGTTCCTGAGGTTCTTCTCTGGGAGGAAGTCTCTGCTTCCTACCCAATCAGCAACAAGCTTGTTCACCCTCTCCCGACACACACTGGTCTAGTCCAATTTTAAAGCAAACTTGTTTCCAATCTGTGAAAGGATACCAATAGATAGGAAACACCGCCATCTTGTGTTCAGAAGCTTTTTGACAATAATAAAATATGCTCCAGACCAGTGTTTCTGACGTGCATACCAATTACCTAGGGATCTTGCTAAAATACAGATTCTTTTTCATTATGTAGGGGACTAAGAATATCTTGTTCCCTTCAAGATGCTTCTAGGCAGACTAGGAATCAAATGGTGATGAAACAGATTAACAGGAGAGAATTAAATTTGATTCCGTACTTAAGGGGAATCCATACAGACATGGAAATTCCAAAGACAGGCAAAATGAGGCATATATGTCATTCTGAACTAAGGAGAAGGAGGTAGGGGTCCGGAACTTCAAAGGGAGGGAAAGCAACTCATAGGAAGATGAAAAAGTAAATATTTGGTAAGCAAGTTGAGCCACAGTGGACATAGAGGACTTTGACAAACAGGCTTGGTTAAGTTTCTCCCCATCTACCACACTTAGTTCACGGTATAATATAGTTATGGCGAAAGTTCTCTTCCTGGAGCAGGTGCTCTATCTAAATTTTTTTAAAGCAATTGTTAGGTAGGGAGGAGGTAAAAAGCTTTTCCTGAATCTGCTGGGTTTTGATTGCCTTTTTAACTCGAAATAATCTTTGTGCCAAAGTGAACTATCTTGGGGCAGCCAGCTCAGGGCCCCTACCATTAGATCTCTGGTGGAACTGGATAGTCTATATTTCGAACAAGTGTCCTGGCAATGTCAATGCCATGGGTTCTCAGCTCACACTTTAAGGAACAAGTCTAGAAGAATGCTGGTTGAGTCTCAGTCCAGAAAAGGGAGTTTGCAGTATCAAGGTCTGAGACAGGACAAATGACCACGTTTCCCAACGTGTCCATTCCACTGCCCCATCAGACTATTCTGATGTTCCCACAACAGTTCTTAGAGGCTGCTTCCAGCTGTAGATAATGTAAGGCACAGACAATGCATGACTGAATTCTCAGGAACTTTCTCAGATCCAGGGAATGAACTTCCTCTCTTCATCCTGCCTGGCCTCCCCACAAGCAGGAAAATTATTGCTTTAACTTCAAAAGGTTTTCTTCTTGATCTTGTTGGACTAATGTAAGTAAATACTCACTTTAAATCCAGGAGGAACTCAAATCAGGGAGTTCATGCAGATCCATGTTCTCTGAAAGGTAAATTGTTTTTTGTGGTTTCTTTTTTTAAATACAACAGTCTTCTGATTGCATATATCAGAATTTCTTTCTTTTCTACTTTGCTAATGCTAAGGTGGTTGTATTGTAGTCACTTCCTCAGATGCATTTAGGCCATTCTGTGGCCTAAATGATGGATGGATAAATGGACGGACAGATGGGCAAATGAATGCATGGAAAGAAGATAGAAGAGAATGGGGTAGGGGATGCTGAGAAATAAAGCTGGAAGGAGGATTTGGGCCTAGAAGGCAGAAGATTTTGAATGCTTGAATTTGCAGGTTATTTATTAGCAAAAAACCTATTGAGGGTTTTCAGCAAGTTAGTAATATTATGAAAATTCTATACATTTGACCTGGCTGCTTGTCCTCAAGAGTAATTTAGAGAGTGAAGTCGATAGGCATTGTGGAGTATATTCCAGACTCAAACTGTCCGGGCTTTGACACCTACTCTTGCATTTACTCTCTGACTGAGCTTGAGCAAGCTACTTAACGTCTTCAAGTGCCAATTTCTTTGTCTGTGAAACAGGAATATGATCGAGTCGTTATGAGGAGACATAGATGGGCTGACATCCATAAAACACGTTGTACATACATCACGCACGGTGAGAATTCAGTAAATATGAACTCTTACTCTAAGAGAAGGAACACGGGGACGCCTGGGTGACTCAGTCCCTTAAGCATTTGACATCAGCTCAGGTTATGATCTCTTGGTTCATGAGTTCAAGTCCCGTGTCAGGCTCTGTGCTGACAGCTCAGAGCCTGGAGCCTGCTTCAGGTTCTGTCTCCCTCTCTCTCTGCCCCCCACCCCTCACCCTACCTAAAAAGAAGTAAACATTAAAAAAATGTTTTTAAGAGAATGAATACAATGCAGGCTACACAATTAGCCTTCTCACTGTGAGGAAGAGTGACTTAACCAGGGTTCACTGCATTTCAGAGCTGGGAGGAATTTTAGAGAATTTGCGGGAAATGATGGATTAGAGATACCTTAAATCAAATAAGTCTTATACTTTGAAAATGTGGAAAAGAGATTGAAAAGAGAAGAATCACTACTTATGCCATTAAGCAAGGATATACATTATCAATATCGTGGTGTCTTACTTTCCAATCTTTGTGCTGTTCAGATTTTCACTAAGTAGCAATATTAAGCAGCAATGACACCAGTTAGTATCTTGAGTCTTTTCAGTGATCACTTTTAAATAACCATTTTAGATTCTTTTTATAAATACCATTTATTCGCTATCTAATATTCTATTTGGGTGATTAATCCCATCTCTTTAAGATTAGGCATTTTGGGTTTCAATTTTGGGGAACTATATATAATTTCCCAAATATTTTTGTAAATAATTATTTTCATATGCATGGAGGGTTTTCCTGAAGACAAATTTTCTAAGAAAAAAATTATAAGGAAATTAATCTGTTTTTCGACCAGGAAGTCATGTTTTTTAATTACTTTCCAAAATAGCTTACAAAGTTACTATCACACTAGTCTGTTTATTTCACAACATCCTATTCAAACTCTCTGTTATTTAAATCGCTATTAAATTATTCCTACAACTCCGTAATGGTTTTTTTTAGGTTATTTGTTTACATTTGTATGAATACCAGTGAGCTTAAACATTTTCCATGTGTTTGTGAGCCATGGTATTTTTTCCTGTGTAAGCTCCTTCAGCATACCTGCTGAATCTTTACTTATTTCGATCTCAGTGTTTTCCTTCTTCCACATATAAAAGTTATTCAGAGAAATTATTAATCCGTTGTCACATTAGCAGCAAAGTCACAGTGAGCTGTGGTTTTAATGTAATTTGTCATGTTTTTCATATAATAAATTAGCTTTTAATATTTATGTAATCAAATCTGTTTTTTCCCTTGATTTCTTCCCTTGTTCTTAAGTTTAGAGAATTCTTCTCCCTTTAGCTTCTTGATTAACAAGTGCATTTGTATTTTTTACTAATAACTGTGATTTAATTTTTTAATATCTCTGGAATTTATTTCATCATGTGAGGTACTTCATTTATTTGTTTATCCAATATTTACTCATTGCCTAGTGATTTTGCAACACTTTTGTTTTCAAATAGTCAACTTCGTGCTTCTCAAATTAGAGGACTCTTGCCCTCCAGCCAAAACATGTAGCAAATATAATGCATCATCTGGGAGCACTAATATTACTGAAAAATTGGAGAATTGGTAAACTGGTAAATGATTTACAATTAATAAGCTCTAAAATTAATATGGATACATAATGCAGTAAAATAAGAATGATTACCCACAAATTTTGAAGTAAACATGAGATTGTCTACACTTTCACCAGACTACTTTGGGCTCCTCTGCCCTCACATCCAGAGTTGGAAAAGGAAAGTCACGTTCTCTCTCCCTGAAGCATCTGTAGAGATGCTTCAGGAGAAGGTCTGAGAACCTCTGACCTGAACAATTGATACAATGTAATTTGAGGATAATCCTATTCTTCCCTATTAATTTAAAATTCCTCTTTTTATTCAAAGTCTTTCATATTCGAGTCCATTTCTTGTTTTTCCATTGTCTTTGTACTAATTATTACTGTTATTGTTATTGTTAGCTACCACACTTAAAAAACTATCTATTTTAAGAGTAACATCTGAATTAAGAAAAATATTGCTTTTCACCACAAATATAAGGGAATGATTGATTAAATAAACAAAATGGTGATATTGGGAGACTCACTTAGTTGAGCATCCAACTTTGGCTTAGATCATGATATCACAGTTTCTGAGTTCGAACCCGCATGGTGCTCTGTGCTGACAGTTCAGAACCTGGAGCCTGCTTCAGATTCTATGTTTCCTCTCTCTGCCCCTCCCCCACTCACAGTCTGTTTGTCTTTCTCTCTCTCAAAAATAAATAAATGTTAAAAAAAAAAAGGAAAATAGTGACATAATATAATAAAAGTATTAAAAGTTCAATTTCATAAGATTTGGCAAATGTGAAATACTCAGATTATGATATAACATTAAGTGGAAGTAAGTCAAAATACTAATCTGTGTGCTTCTAGTTTTTTTTTTAAGTTTATTTTTATTTATTTTTGAGAGAGACAGAGACAGTGTGAGCAGGGGGTGGAGGGGTGGACAGAGATAGGAGAGAGAGAAAACCCCAAGCAGGCTCTGCCCTGCTAACACAGAGCCCAATGCAGGGCTCGAACCCACGAAACTGTGACACGCTCAACCAACTGAGCCACCCAGGTGCCCCTAGTGTGCTTCAAATTTTTAACAAGAATTTAATGAAGAAAGTATACCAGATGTTAGCCATGATTTATCTGGATAATAGCATTATATTTTAACTCTATTTTATATATCTTTTTGGTTTTCTTCCTATAACATAGAGTTAATATTTTTATAATCAGAAAAGCTAATGAATGCTATTTTTTTTAATTTTTAATATTTATTTATTCTTGAGAGAGACAGAGCATGAGCAGGGGAGGGGCAGAGAGAGAGGGAAACACAGAATCTGAAACAGGCTCCAGGCTCTGAGCTGTCAGCACAGAACCTGACTTCAGGCTGAACTCACAGACTGCAAGATTATGACCTAAGCCGAAGTCGGATGCTTAACCGACTGAGCCACCCAGGTGCCTCATGAATGCTATTATTAAAACACAAAAATCTTTCCATCAAAAAGAGTGCTCTCTGACATTGACACCAAGATGTCCTTGGTAAAGGAGAACTTTGAATGGTACTCATAAAGCCATCCTTAAAGTCTAGATATTTAACTAAGAAATCGCTAGCTCCCTTAAGTGTTCATTCCAAATGCTCTGACACTTATTGGGTCACTTGAAACTGGCTTTTCAAATCATTCAGAATGTTTATGTGTTTAAAATTCAATACAGCAACATCTCTGACTTGAAGGCTTGTGGCAAAGTAAAAAGGGTGAGGCTTCCACCCCAGTTTTAGGTTTAGAGACAGGCTGCAGGTGTTTGGGGACCACTGTGCTCTGACTGCACAGAAGTAGGTGGCCGAGTCCCCAGGATGGGTGCGTGTGACTTTCAGGGAGAGATGTTTGTTCTTCTTATTCAATAGGACGGTGAGCCTTTGTTCTTGTTTCTTGTCCATTTTTGAAATAGTATATATAAGCAACTGGAGGCCTTTTCTAGGCTCTTGCTTATACCAGAAGAAGTAGGTGGAGGCACTGTCGGTGTAGGTGCAATTGATAACAAAGCTGCCTCCCTCCCAGGCACTCAGGAAAGAAGGATGCTGCTTTACATCTTCTCCTCTACTCATACCTGTGCAAAGGAAAAGTCAGGCAAGATCATCAGGTCATCATTCTTCAGAGTTTGCATTTCTTTTTTTATGTTTATTTATTTATTTTGAGAGAGAGAGAGAGATAGAGAGGGAGCAGGGGAAGAACAGAGAGAGAGAGAGACAAAATCCCAAGCAGATTCCACACCGTCAGTGCAGAGCCTGACATGGGACTCAAACTCACAAACCGTGAGATTATGACCTGAGCTGAAACCAAGAGTCGGACGCTTAACCGACTAAGCCACACCAGGTGTCCCTGCTTTTCATTTTTGCTGCATCAGCTTCAGGAAATCTGGAAGAGGCCAGTCTCCCATTCAGACTTCTAACGAATATTTACTCAGGCACCCTGTTCCCAAAAGCTTTCCACTCACAGTTCAGCCGCAGCCACAAGAACAGGACCAAAGGTCCAATGAGTGTCTTCATGTTTCTTCCAATTGGGACCTGCAATCTCTAGCCAGGAGAGCTACTTCTGTTACCAAGTTATCTCTTTCTTTCCTCCAAAGCACAGTGGTTTCTTAAACTGTCTACACAAGTATCTGCTTCTGTCTTTAGCCAACTCTTACAGAGCCAACCAAAAGGACCCTTTCACATATTCTGCATTAGCAGAGATGTTCTGCCATCTTGTGGTCGGGTCCCCAACTGCTAAACCAGCTGGCCACATCCTCTCATCCTGTATCTGTGGGGGACTGACACACAGAACAACAGGTTAAATATATTAAGTTCTGAGTGTGTCTCCAATCAGAAGTTAGTAGACTCACAGAAAGAAAACATAGTGTAAATGTAGATTTCAGGATTCCGTCTCATCTTCTCAGCACAGTATTGAGTCATTTTAAATAAATTTGAAGAAGTTACATTCACCCACGAGCTAGAAGGACATCCTGCTATTTGCTACATGGATGGATCTTGAAGGGCATTATGCTAAGTGTAATATGTCAGACAGAGAAAGACAAATACTATATGATATCACTTATATGTAGAATCTAAAAAAGCCAAACTCATAAAAACAGAGTTGGATGGTGCTTCTCAGGAGCTGGAGGTTAAGGAATTAGGGAGAGACTGTCTAACAGTATAAACTTAGAACTAGTAGATACATAAGTCTTGGAAATCTAATGCACAGCATAGGGATTATAGTCAACAATACTGTATTATTAGCTTCAAAATTGCTAAGAGACTAAATCTTCATTGTTTTCACCACAGAAAGAGAAATGATAATTATGTGACATGTCAGAGGAGGTGTTAGTTAAGGCCGTGGTGGTCATCAGATTACAATATATAAATATAGCAAACCAAAATCTTGTACACCTTAAACTTACGCAATGTTATATGTCAATTATATCTCAATTAAAAAAAAAACCTGATGGAAGAGATCAATACATCTTCTTTTTTGATTTTTTAATTTATGTGTAGTTGACAATGTTACATTCATTTCAGGTGTACAACATAGTGATTTGACAAGTTTAAACATTATGCTGTGCTCACCACAAGTGTAGGTCCATCTGTCAGCATGCAACACTACTACAGTATCATCGACTATATTCGTTGTGCTGGGCCTTTAATTCTCATGATGTATTCCTTCCATAACTGAAATCCTGTGTCTCCCACTCCCCTTCCACCATGTTGCCCCTTCCTCACCCACCACCCTTCTGGCAACATTTGGTAAATACATCCTTTTTTTAAAGCTCTTATTTATTTGAGAGAGAGCATGCACGTACACTGGACAGAGAGAAGGAGAGACAAAATTCCAAGCAGGCTCTGCACCATTAGCACAGAGCCCAATGAACCATGAGATCATGACTTGAGCCAAGATCAAGATTCAGGTGCCTAACTGACTACGCCACCCACTGAGCCTGAAAAAGGAATGAAATTCTGAGACATGCTACAACATGGATGAACCTAGAAGACAGGCTGCAGTGAAACAAGCCAGACACAAAAGGAGAAATATTGTAAGATTCCTTCCACTTAAGTGAGATACCTAGAACAGGAAAGTTACCTAATTATATGACACAACTCTGTATATTTCAAACCTTGAATCTCTTCTTCTACCCACATACTTAAATACTGAGGGCAATAGCGCATGTCCAAGCCACTTTTGTGCCATTTCACTTCCTAATGCTGGGAGAGTGGACACAGTAAGCAGAAGGAATATTCCTGAAAGCAATTCCTTCCCTAGGAATGACTAGCAGAAATTTAACTATACACAGAAATCACTACAAATCACATAAATATATCTCACCTAACATAAACTAAATGTGTCCTCAACTCAATCTCACCTTAGCCAGATTCCCAAAAATGTCTGAAGCCACTCCAACACCACCTAAAACAAGTGAAGGCCTGATATAGGGGTAATTAGCATGGGAAATTAGTTTTAACCAATTGCTGTTAAAATAACTTCCTTTTGAAATTTTCACATAAAGAAAACGTGACTATTATTAAAGGACCCCTCCCAGAACTTGGCTTCCACCAGGTTTCACTAGGTCTTGGAAGCTCTTCCTTTCTTTGTGCCATAGTCTTGTCACACACTTCCCCGTGAGCCATTCCTCAGAATATGGACTGTGATCCTTCTGAAATATACATTAGAACACCTATTTAAAACCCTTCAGGTGTGGGATGCCTGGGTGGCTCAGTTGGTTGAGCATCTGACTTGGGTTCAGGTCATGATCTCGAGGCTCATGAGTTCAAGCCCTGCATCGGGCTCTGTGTTGACAGCTCAGAGCCTGGGGCCTGCTTCAGATTCTGTGTCTCCCTTTCTCTCTGCCTTCCCTCACTCACACTCTGCTTGTGTCTCTGTCTCTCAAAATTAAGTAAGCATCAAAACAAATTTTTTTATTTAAAAAAAAATAATATAACCCTTCAGGGATGCCTGGGTGGTTTAGTCAGTTAAGTTGCTGACTTTGGCTCAGGTCATGATCTCACGGTTCATGAGTTCAAGTTCCACACTGGGCTCTGTGCTGATGGCTCAGAGCCTGGAGCCTCCTTTGGAATCCGTGTCTGCCTTTCTCTGCTCCTCCCCAGCTTGTTCTCTCTCTCTCTCTAAATAAATAAATAAATGTTTAAAATTTTTTTAATAAAATAAAACCCTTCAAATGCTTCCCATTACATATAGAATAATATGTGAACCTAACCATAATCGTAAAGGGCCATATAAGATCGGGCCCCTAACTCCCTCTTGGACACATCGCCCACCACTCTCCTTCTCACTGCCTTCTGGGAACATCAGCCTTCTTTCACAAATATACCAAATTTCCTTCTGCCTAATGGCCATTGTTGCATTTGAAAATTCTTCCCTACCCCAGGTATTAACACTTTGTGTTTTGTCATTTTCATCACTGAAGGTTCAGTTCAAATGTCACCAACTCCAGAAAGCTCCATGGCCACTGCAATTCTCCTTCAAATTACCCTATTTTATTTTCTTAATGTCACTTATATGTTGAAGTCATTTGTCCAATTGTTGCCTTGTCCTATCTCCCCACTGTACAATAAAAATTCCGTATGTACAGGAAGCTTGTCTGTACTGTGGAATCAGATATCTTCATCCCCCACACCAGTGCTTGTTACACCATGTTACAGAATAAATACTTGTTGAGTGAATGTATGTTTGAGTGAACTCCAAATGAAATAATTTTGACTACTTCCCCCTTAGAAGAAAACAGATTCTGGTGGCTGGTAGGGCCAGGGTTGACTCATGGCATGGCCCTCGTCTCATTTGTCTTCTGGCTTTTGCTGCCTGGGTCACTGAGACCAGCTGGAAATAGCAGTGGGTGCTTTTGTAGAACTGATGCCAATAAGGGAGCCATCACTTCATAGAGGAACTCAACAACTAACTTCACCTTAGGTGTCACTAATTAGAAATTGTCAAAATATGCTTCTTTATTCATTGACATGTATGAAAACATTCTGCATACTTATCACGTTAAATAATTTGATTTGTAGGTTTATGAAAAGGTAGTAAGAATGTAGGGATTGAGAACATGGAATCCAAACAAAAAAAAGAAAAGAACATGGGATCAAAGGGGCTCCTGGGCCTCTGTCAGTTAAGCGTCCCAGTCGTGATTTCAGCTCAGGTCATGATCTTGCGGTTCGTGGGACTGAGCCCCACATCAGGCTCCTCTCCTCACCGACAGTGTGGAGCCTGTTGGGGATTCTCTCTCTCTCCATCTCTCTCTCTGTGCCTCTCCCACTCATTCTCTCTCTCTCTCTCTCTCAAAATAAATAAATAAACAATTTTTTAAAAAAAGAACGTGGGGTGGGGTGCCTGGGTGGCTTAGTCGGTTAAGAGTCCGACTTTCGCTTAGGTCATGATCTCGCCGTTCATGGGTTCGAGCCCCGCGTCGGGCTCTGTGCTGACTGCCAGCTCAGAGCCTGGAGCCTGTTTCAGTCTGTGACTCCCTCTCTCTCTGACCCTCCCCTGCTCACACTATCTCTCTCCCTCCTAGAAATAAATAAAAACCTTAAAAAAATTAAAAAAAAAAAAAAGAACGTGGGATGAAGTCAGATTGCTTCTCTTCCAATAGTGGGTCAGCCAGTTAGTAACTTGGCCTTTGAAAGTCATTTACCTTTTTACTTTTTAAGCTTCTTAGCCTTGTTGTAAAAATGGGGTGGGGGGAGCAACACAGTGCCTGCATCACTAGATATTATGGAGATGACATGGTAATAAAGATGTTTGTACAGTGCTCATTGCACATCATGTTATCTAAACATTATATTTGTTATTCAGGACCTCCAGGCACTAAAAGTCATAAATACAAGCATGTCCAGTAAGACCATGTGCTTTTTTGCCCTTTTTAAAAGCTGAGCTATGTGTCCATATTAACAGGTGAGTTGTACCAGCAGCAAGTACAGGTGTGGCCTTCACATCATAATAACCTATTTAGTGTCTGCTCACTGAAGCTGTAGCTTTGACTCTGAGTTGGACATTTCCACTGTTTACTTAAGCATGAGTTTGAATCTTGCCACTGTTTTGAGCATCTCTAAGAGGTCCACGTTAGCATTATAGGTTTATAATTATAGAGAGAATTAAAAGACTGACAAAATGAAGAAGGAAACATAAGGCTGTGCAAATGCTGCTGAGCAAGGAAGGCTTCCTGGTGGAGGAGCCTGGGTGGAAGAGACAGGCTGCAGGGCGGCAGGCAGCACTGTGTCTGCGCCGCACACAGGTAGGTGGCTGCGTCTTCCTGCCTGGAGGCCCTGATGTGCAGGCTGCTGTGCCGGTCCTTCGTGTTCAGTGTGCAGGCTAACCTCCCGTCCTGCTGCATCTGACGCGATGTAAAACAGCCGCGTGAGGCCACCGCCCCCAGGATTCTGTCGGAACCACTGCACGTTGTTCACTGAGCTGGAAAAGTTGCAGCTCAGGGTAGAGTTGGCTCTCTTACCCCTGCTTGGAAAAAGAAACACAGAGTCACTGTGTTTTTCTGATGTCACTGATGCAGTTTTCAAACCCACAAAATATCCCCAGAAACACCCGCTGAGGGTGTGGACCCCCAGGAGCTCTGGGTCAGCTCCCCCACCACTGGGGGCTGGGAACCTCCCCAGCCTCTGTCTGGGACACCCCCACTCACAGCAAACCTGCACCCACAGGAGCCCCAGCAGAGCTCCCCGGGGTCTCTTCATGACTCCTTGGATGGTCGCTGAGGTGCCTTCACCCCTACTCTGAAGAGTGTAGAGTCTTGGGTCCAGAGAAGTTGTGTTGTTAACAGCCACCACGTTCCTCCAGAGTCAGTGAGCACCAAACATACTCATGCTTCAACTGTGACTTTGCTTCTTCACAAGAAACTCCAGCTATGATGGCCCCGTGCTGGCTGTGTGTGCAAGGTTTCTCAGGGGTGTCAATGTGTTGGGGGTGGAGGATTCAGGCTGGAGGGGGGTAGAAAAAGCAGTGAAGAGAGATATCCAACTTTCCTCATCTTTTTGTTTTGTTTTTCTAAACTGTTTTAGGTAGGAAAGATGGAAAGTTGGAATGGAGGGTAAGGAAAGTGAGATGACAACTCAGACAGAAATAGGGACTTCAGACCCTGGGTGGCTCAGTCTGTTAAGCATCCTACTCTTGATTTTGACTCAGGTCATGATTTCCCAGTTCATGGGTTTGAGCCCCAAGTCCTCCACTGTCAGTGTGAAGCTTTCATGGGATTCTCTCTGTATCCCTCTGCCCCTTGCCCCTGCTCACACTCTGTCTCTCTCTCTCTCTCTCTCTCTCTCTCTCTCTCTCTCTCAAAAAAAGAAAAAAAAGACACCTGAGTGGCTCAGTCAATTTAGTGTTCCACACTTGATTTCAGCTCAGGTCATGATCCTAGGATTATGGGATTGAACCCCACATTGGACTCTGGGCAGACAGCACAGAGCCTGCTTTGGATTCTCTCTCCCTCTCTCTCTCTGACCCTCCTCTGCATGCACATGTGCTCTCTCCTCTCTTTCACTCTCTCTCTCTCCCTCTTTTAATATAAATTAATTGGGATGCTTGGGTGACTCAGTCAGTTGAGCATCCAACTTAAGTTCAGGTCATGATCTCACAGATTGTGAGTTTAAGCCTCATGCTTACAGCCAGAGCCTGCTTGGTTTCCTCTTCTTCCCTCCCTCTCTCTCTGTCCCTCCTCTGCTTGCTCTCTTTCTCTCAAAGTAAATAAAAATAAACTTTAAAAAATAAGTAAATTCAAATGTTTTTAAATACAAAGTAGATACATGGATTTACTAATGCTTTCTGAATATAATAAATAAAACAAACATTTCAGATGGCACTATGTTGGGGCTTCCCCTGGGCTGTGACTCCCACCCACAGGGGATACCGCACAGGTGCAGCCCCATCTGACTCACTGTGCATGACTACAATGCAGTAATACACAGCAGTGTCTCTCCGGACAGCTGTGGGCAGCCTCAGGATGCTGGACGTCCTGTCCGCTGAGATGAACAGAGATGCCACTTCATTTGTCACGTTTGCCTTAAATCCTTGAATAATGAATTGTGGTCCCTGATTGGAGAACTGTCGGTACCAGTAGATATACTCATTTGTGGCGATGTTGGTGTGGTTACAGGATATGTTCACTTCTTGTCCTTCATAAAACTGAATGAATATAGGCTGGGTGGTCTTAGCAAGGCTCAAAGTACCTGTGAAAGGAGTCAAAACACAATACTAGCTCCTATCCTGAAACCCGATATATCATAGGTCCAACTCGGCAAGTTCTCTTTCACAGTCAAATCCACCCCCATATCCTCCTTCCCCACCATATGCAGACATTTAGAATTTCCTTCCCATCTGTATTTCAGGACAATTTTTTAATATTTATTTTGAGAACCCCAGGAACATGTGTACAAAAGTAACAAGGGTAATTTCTCCCACCCATGGAGGGGTAACGTCTCCCAAGGCTCAATAGCCCAGAACATCTTTATTGCCCTGAGTCACCCCTTGCATAAATGTTAAGGCTCTACCTAGAGAAAAACACAACCCCACAGCCATCTTCAGCATCTTGGGTAAAGGGCAATGACAGCAGGCAAGATCCCAGCATCTAGTCCCAGCCACATCCTAATTCCTTTTAATCCCAAAATAACTCACCCAAGAGCAAGAGGACAGTCACTCTTGTCACCTGCCTCATATCCTAGGTCTAAACCAGGACCCTAGGTTGCGGTTCTGTGGCAGAGTCTATCCTGGACTGGGACACGAACCAGAAAAGAGGCACAGCAACAACAGCCAGAGCCACACTAGCAGCTGTCACCCAGGGCTGTCCCCAGCAGCTGTCAACTGGGGCTGTCCCCAGCATAAGCCAATAGCACAGGCAGCACCTCCCCAGATGAGCTTCCCCTTAAGGCTCTACTGAACACTCAGGAAGAAGAAGAAAATGTAAAAGCTTCCAGCACAATAGCACAGCAACCCAGATTTCCTTGTCATTCTTTCCTAAGATAGAACCCCTTGTAGATTTGGTCTGAATAAAGCCAAGGTATCAGAGGGTACATTCCATCAGGCTCCTTATTCCCCATCATATCTCTTTTTCCTACAGTCCCAGATGATGTCCATTGATTGTAGTCTGTCTGATACTCATAGAGCTCAGAATGACCCCCTGACCTGGTCCTATATGCCTGGAATCCTCCCCATTGGGCCTATGTAGCCAGATGAATAGGGAATGCTAATCTTATTCTACTAAAGAGCCATGAGCCCATCTGACCTCCATCTTTCTTTCTTTTTTTTTTTTCTGACCTCCATCTTTCATCACCTGACACCCTGGTGTCCTTTATAACCTCACTAAGTCCACATCTAACAACTGCTTCTCAGACTTCACTTCACAATCATTACACAGAGAAGCAGACCCCTCACCAGTCCCTACTGACCAGCTAGGCTTGGACCTTTGATGCCAAATCATTCACCTAACCAGAGAAGGAGTGAGGTGACAGAGAAGAAAACATCTTCAAGTTCAAAGTCAGACAGACCTAATTTCAAATCTTAGCTCTGCCACCTTTTGACTTTGAGCAACTTAACTCCTCTGAGCTTCAATTTCTTCATGCCCTTCCTTCTCATCTGAATCAGTGAAAGTAGTTATGCAGAATTATATACATGTTTTTGTAATTTAAATCACAGTTTGTTAAGATATAGTGTATTAATGGTTTCAGGAATAGTACCCAGAGATTCATCACTTACATATGACACCTAGTGTTCTTCCCAACAAGTGTCCTCCTTAATGCCCATCACCCATTTAGCCCATCCCCTCACCCAACACCCCTTCAGTAATCTTCATTTCTTTTCTGTATCTAAGAATCTCTTACTGGTTTGCCTCCCTGTCTGTTTTTATCTTATATTTCCTTCCCTTCCCCTATGTTCATCTGATTTGTTTCTTAAATTCCACTTATAAGTGAAATCATATAGTATTTGTCTTTCTCTGACTGACTTTTTCATATATCACATCTTTATGCATTCATTAGTCAATGGACATTGGGTCTCTTTCCATATGGTGGCTATTGTTGACAATGTTGCTATTAACATTAGAGTACATGTACCCCTTTGCATCAGCATTTTTGCATCTTTTGCATAAATACCCAGTAGCACAATAGCTAGGTTGTAAGGTAGTTTTATTTTTAATTTTTTGAGGAACCTCCACACTGTTCTCCAGAGCAGCTGCACCAGTTTGCATTCCCCACCAATAGTGCAAAAGTGCTCCCCTTTAAGACATATCCAGTATAAATTCAATAATAGTCATAACTCATGCACATACAATACAACAACAATAATAACCATTTAGGAAAAGAGACAAATCCAAAAAACACATAATGTTGCTGGATTCAGCCAACTACTATAATCAAAACATACTAGATACATTAATGTGGTGTGAGCCCTTTGCTCATATAATATGCGATTGGAAAATCACTAGAAAATGTTTGAGAGGTGACTCTTTTAGGTCCAGAATTGCCCAGTTTATTCTGAGTAAGCAATTTTTCCATTTCCCCAAGTATAAGGTTAGTGAGTGCTGATGACTTCTAGTAACATTGTAGATATCACAAGTCATGAATAAATAACCAACCTGCCCTCAGTAGCAAGTGGAAGAGAAAGGGAGTATTTAAGAGGAAGCTAAAGACTAGAACATAAATAAATAAATAAATAAATAAATAAAGCCTAAATAAATAAATAAAGCCCATAAATAAAGCCTAATAGAGTCAACTAATTACAACAGCGACCCCAAGTGGTCATTATACCTGGACAGAAGAAATGGTTCCCAAAAGTCAGTATGTCTCAGACCCTGCAACTTAGGGTAAGTATAATCGTTGTTAAACACAGTAGCAGGTAGTTGGGCTTGGTCACATGGACTATGGGGTATATTTTATGCAAAGGGAAAACCCTGAAAGGGGATTGTAAGTGATTCTGAGGACCTGCTAGTTGTGCATTTTGTGCAAAGCAATAATTCTCTTCATCTCTATGAGAGAGATTACAAAGATCAATTAAGTATGCATAAGAAGATTCTCTCTAAACCATAATGTTCTATACAAATGCAAACTATGTTTAACATAGGAAATCACAAGAAAAATGATCTTACTGTTCGAATCAACAAATGTAACTTGATATCTCTATGGTGCTATCTATTATCTTGCTCGGGAGGACATTACTGGACATCATGCATCTGGAGGAAGAAACACTAAAAGTTTTCCCATGTATCAGTCTTTAGAATGAAAGTAATCATTAACAGTTGTGGTGTTATGGGTTGAGCTGTGTCCCCCCTGCCAAAAGATATAACTTGGAGTCTTAACCTCTAGCAAATTAGAATATGACCTTACTTAAACATATGTCTTTACAGAAATAACCAAGTTAAATGAGGTTATTTGAATGGAATTTAATCCAAAACGACTGGTATCTTTTTACAAAAGGGAAATTTGGGGGCTCCAGGGTGACACAGGTGGTTAAGTGTCCAACTCTCGATTTTGGTTCAGGTGATGATCTCACAGTCTTGAAATCAAGCCCTACATTTGAGTCTGCACTGACAGCGTGGAGCCAGCTTGGGATTCTCTCTCCACCTCTCTCCCTTTCTCTCTCTCTCTGGAAAAAAATTTTTTTAGTTACAAAAGTTAGGAAAAAAGGAAAATACAAATATTTACTACTGGGGCCACCAGATCATGTGGCTCTAACAGATTCCTGCTCTCGCTCCACTCTAGTAAACATCTCTGTCATAGTAGCACAGCCCCACCCTCCTCAAGCTGATCCATTGATGGATTGATGGAGATCTCTACTCCATCTTTTTAGGTTATATTAAA
Organism: Crocuta crocuta; assembly: GCF_008692635.1. NCBI lineage: Eukaryota > Metazoa > Chordata > Mammalia > Carnivora > Hyaenidae > Crocuta > Crocuta crocuta. The sequence continues at coordinate 1,159,277 of NW_027530988.1, read as the reverse complement.
ATGGAAGATTAGTAAAGACAGAAACATTCACCAAATATTCTTCCTGTGCTGCATGATTTTATTTCATCACATTTCCTCAGTTGCATCCTCTGTTAACCTTCCTGTTTCCACTGAATTTTTCAAATATGCACACAAACGGATGGAATTCTCTAGGATCTTAAGGAAAGTTCCTCATGTAAGGGAAAGCTTAGAGTGTCCCCTGATGGATTACAACCATCAGCATAGACTGTCAAGGGACTCTCCTGTCTGGTCACAAGTCACATGGCAATCGTGGTACAAAACCCATCCCTGCCACTGTCCCATCCAAAGTGATTCTCTGAGCAAGTTTCAGTCTTCAGACTGATGGAGACATTGTGGGGGGGTTTTTTCTTCATGAATTGTCTTTTCCTCTTGAATCCTGACTCTTGGAAGATTAGAACCATGTCTACACAAGAGCTAAGCAACTTAGTCCCCACTGTCCATCTTGTCACCATAGAATATAAGGTCTCACTGAAAGTGCCCTGGGTGGATCTCTTGAGTCACTGGAAGCCTACATTCACCAGAAGTTTGTGTTCAGCCCCCCCTGCGGTCCCAGGCACTGTGTCACTCACAGCACAGAAGTACTTGGCTGCATCGTTCCTATGGACGGAAGGTTTTCTCAGGTGGAAGGACTTTTCACTATTCTTAAACTCAGCCTCAAAACCTCCGGTACCTTTCACCAGGGTGTCCCCTGCTATGTACTTCAGGAGAAGCCGCAGTCCTTGGTTGGGGTACTGTATGTACCAGAAAACATACACCTGAAATGAAGACGAGTAGTTGCACCTCAGCTCCAGAGGGGCTTCTTCAGAGACAGTAATGTGGAGGTCAGGCTGGGTCACTGACTGGGCTCCGGTTCCTCCTGAAACATTAATGTTTTGAGTCAGTGAGACCAGGACAGACTTACCGATTAAGAAGAGGTGTCTCTCTTCAGAGCTCAGGTGTAATACCGTCCTGGTAGGAAACAAGAGGATGAAATAGAATTTTACTCACTCGGGGCAGAAAGTATCATAAACACAAGCATGGGGACAAGGGCCAAGTTCATGGCTGAGGAGTGAAGAAGCTGTGGGATCCTTTTTGAAGATCTTCCCTGAGCAAGAAGGAGTATAGCTGGGGAAACACCACCCTTGCAACAAGGAAGAATGTGTGCGGTCAGTGCTCTAGAATCTTGGCTAAATATGTTCCAGAGACACTTGCAAGAGTCTCTTCCTTCACAAATCTGGGTGTTTCCTGACTTCTAAATTCCTCATATGCCACCGTCTGCAAAGAGCTCCCTGTGACTCTACAGTCAGCTCTGTGAAGGAGGAGCTAAAGGAAGAATGGTTGGGGAGGGAGAGGGTCTTCAATTCTAATTTTAATTTGTGCAACATCGCCCTCTGGAGGCCAAGAGGAAGTAGTCCTTCTAGCGAGCTTTTTCATGTCCTTTACTCTTCCAGGCACCATTAGAGAGGGTTGCAGAAGAAGGCTGAACAAACTTCCAACATCAAGTAACTCAGGAATATTCTTCCCTTTCAACTGAAACCATGCATGGTCACAATCCCCACTGACACACAATTTTCTCATCCTTATGATTACAGGGACATGATGTGATTTGTGATTGTTCTGACATTTCCTCCTTCTATAATATGTGAGTATGTGACCCTTCATGGTCCATACTTTTCATCTCAGGTATGGAAGACGCATAAGAAGAGAGAAACTAACAGCCTTCACAGAAAATGTGCTTAGGCGAGAAGAGTAGTTGTCCGAGGAATTGTCCATAAAGATTACATGTAAAACATCTAATAATCCTTCGGGCCAGAGAATCAGACAGATAGACCCAGGCTCAGTTTTATTTATCGGGCTGTTGACAGGTTGAAATTGAGCATCATGACAATTAAAACACACCAAAAAATTACCTCTCTGCTGTTAAAAAGAGAAAAAAGGAAAGAAAAATGCCATTCATCTCCCTTAACATCCCATAAAATCAATTCCAAAAAGGTAAGACCCTTTTAGCAGGATATGTAATAAAAACTGGGAGCTTTGAGCCAACAGGGGTTAAAAAGTGAAAAGAAAGTAGGTTCCTCTCAGTAGAGAAGAAATTAAAAGAATCTAAAAAATGAGAAAGCAAACGTATATTACTCTGGCACACCTGGCTGGCTCAATTGGTTGAGAATCCAGCTCTTGATTTCGGCTCAAGTCATGATTTCACAGTTCCTGGGTTTGAGCCACACATCAGGCACCAAGCTGACATTGAGGAGATTGCTTGGGATTTTCTCTTTTCTTCTCTCTCTGCCCCTTCCACATTTTTGCATTCTCTCTCTCTCTCTCAAAATAAACTTTAAAGAAAATTGAAAAACAGAGAAAGTATTTGTTCTTTCCACAGAAGTAAAAATAAAGGTGATTAGAAACTGCAGAGGGGAAAATGTACAAGAAAGAGGTGATATAAATGTGAAATTATCTTAAATAACCTAGAGACTTTAGAAAAAGTAAAACCAAATGATGATGCTAGGAACATTTTTCTTTGGCTATGACATTGCCTGTTTAAAGTGGGAAATGTTCTCTTCACATTGCCTTGCAGAAACAAATTAACAATGAACAAAATATCATAGTCATAATGGTTCCATGGCATTTATTGTTTCTTAATTTTATAAACCAACATATCTAGGGGCTCCTGGCTGGCTCAGCTGGTTGTCTGACTCTTGGTTTCAATTAAGGTCATGGATCTCACGGTTCGTGAGTCTGAGCCCCACATCAGGCTCTGTGCTGACAGCATGGAGCCTGCTTAGGATTCTCTATGTCTGTCTGTCTGTCTGTATGTCTGTCTCTCTCTCTCTGCCTGCCTCTCTCTCAAAATAAATGAATAAACTTAAAAATACCTATATAGACCAACGTGTAGACAGAAAAATAAATAACGATATTGACAACTGAATGAACCTAACAGGACAAATGTGATGGACAGTATGTGAGGACAGAAGAGGGAACCACCGGGAAGGGCTGAGTAGGAGCACTGGCAGCTTCATCCTGCAGAGAGAAGAATGAAACATCAGTGATGTTCCAGTAGGTACAGACACATGTACCTTATTTAAAAGACAGAAGTAAATACTAATATAACCATCACTAATAACATAAATAAGCTGCAATGTCTGCTTGCATTGTGTGAAAGAAATGGATAGTAACTACATGCAGTTAAGCAATGAGCTTTCCTGGGTGAACCCCCACACAGAGCCTGGGGTGATGATGTGCAGGCACAGCAAACCCTCTGTGGAAGCCTTGTCCATCCCCTGGAATGCTCCATCATTGCCACCACTTGTAATTCCCCCCGGCACCCCCAAAGACACTCACAGGAGGTCGAGCTGAGGACTCCCCAGGTTGGCCTTGGGCTGTGCTCACCCTCACCTCGACAGCACCTTAAATCTATCAGCTAACTAGGAATTGTACATTGAAACATGGAACACCTTAAAAACATATTCAAAAACAGAATTAATCACACTGACCAATTTTTAAATGGAAAATATGTACCTATTAACTTTTGGGGTTTCTTTCTCTTTTTTCTTTAAAGAAAAGGAAATACACACTGCTCTTCATGTGCCTTTTGTCCACAGAGGGTGGCTTTACTTTTTTGGTAAAGGAACAAGCTGCTGACCTTGACCAAGAGTTCATATATAACTGTTATTAAGGAGGAATTGTGGGGCGCCTGGGTGGCTTAGTCGGTTAAGCGTCCGACTTTCGCTTGGGTCATGATCTCGCGGTTTGTGGGTTCGAGCCCCGCGTCGGGCTCTGTACTGACTGCCAGCTCAGAGCCTGGAGCCTGTTTCAGTCTGTGACTCCCTCTCTCTCTGACCCTCCCCTGCTCACGCTGTCTCTCTCTCTCTCTCCTAGAAATAAATAAAACATTTTAAAAAAAGGAAGAATTGTTATAATTACTCATGTTTTAAAAAGATCTATTAAACTTGATTAGGATGGGCCAAATAAAGTTTTACTGGAAAACACACACACACACACACACACACACACACAAATGAACTCTCCTGTTTTTCATCATTTTATCTAAGGCCGAAGTCAACATGGATAACTTCTATAAAACCTTAGTTGAGAAGTCAGACACCTCCAACAAGACTTGGTAAGAGTGAAGGATTTGTCCAGAAACCCTAAGCCCTTCTCCTGCTTACAGCCTATAAGAGAAGTCAAGAGGTATGGAAAGGAAGAGAGAATTCTTTGAAAATGATTCATAGACAGGGATCTGTGGCATTTCTTAAGAGGAAGAAAGGGAATACTGTCTCCTCCTTCAAGCACCAGAACCCCTGGGAAGGCTGAGAAGGAACCGTGCTTCCTTCCAGGTGTGGGTCTGGAAGTGCACATAGGTGAGACAGGGTATGTGCCTGTGATGTGCTCGGTGCAGTGATGAGAACCAAACCAGAACCCTGCTCTAACGACTGCTTAAAAAATACTTCTGCTCTGCTCACTGTGAGGGGGTCCTCATACTAAATCAGAACAGGACTGTGTACTTCAATGAACTGTTGACCTAGACAAAATTCATCCTGGTCTCTGTAATTACACAAAGATCTGAAATTTTGTAATCATTTATTTATATAGATCATCTTCAGCCTGGAGGCAGAGAGTTTCCCATCCATCCCTGGGAGTCCAGTCAGCAATCTTTCGGTAAGCCATCTTTTATCTGCTTAACCTTGAAAGCCACATCCTAGGGATCATTTGGGGGGCGGTGGGGGGGAGTCATGTGATCTTTCTACAGAGAAATAGCTATTTGATTTATTGATTTTGTGTGTGTGTGTGTGTGTGTGTGTGTGTGTGGTCAGAAATAACAGGACCAAGAGTTTTATCTCCTTTAAAAAGCCCAGGGGCTCCTGGGTGGCTCAGTCAGTTGCGCATTCGACCTCGGCTCAGGTCATGATCTCAAGGTTCGTGGGTTTGAGACCTGCGTCAGGCTCTGTGTAGACCCCCAGCTCAGAGCTTGGAGCCTGTTTCAGACTCTGTATCTCCCTCTCTTTCTGGCCCTCTCCTGCTCGCTCGCTCTCTCTCTCTCTTCCAGAAATTAAAAAAAAAAAACATTTAAAAAGCCCTTATTTGAGGGACCCTTGGGTGGCTTAGTCAGTTAAGTGTCTGATGCTGGCTCAGGTCATGATCTCATGGTTCCTGAATTTTAGCCCCGCATCTGTGCTGTTACCTCAGACCCTGGAGCCTGGTTCGGATTGTCACCCTCACTCCTGTTTAGAAAGATATCAGCCCAAAGAGATGAGTTTATGGTCTCTAATGCTCTATAACTTTTGTTTTCCCATAATATGCTTCCCCACCAAAACAATTATTTCCCATAATATTACTTCCCTAAGATAAGCTAGCTGGAAACAGTCTCCCATTCCATGGTTTATCAAGGTCATTGGAAAATATCATTCAATATTGTTTTCCCCATTGCCAAAATAAGAGACACCCTCCCACCAAAATAATACTAATAACAATAGCAATAATAACAACGTATGCACAGTCTTGATGAAGACACAGCTGCACTAGCAGGATTCCCAGGAACTTTGCCATTATTCGTCTCCCTTAGGCCCCAAAAGGACCCAATTCTGAAAAGTGGTAACGACTCACATACTGTTTCCGCTTTATAGATTGTAAAAATAGTCTATCATACCAATGAGAATTTTAAAACTCTCCCCGTCCCCTCCTCTACCATCATCTGTATTCTCCTTGCCATGTGACCCAGACGAAGGGAGCGGGACAAAGAAGAGAGAGAGGGAGCAGGAAACAGAGGGAGAGATTTACACTCAGAGGAGACATGGAAACCCTCTCGTAAACGTTTGGAAGTGGCCAAAGAAGGGTGCACAAGTTGTGTGACAATAGATAATAATTTGACACTGAGGCTAAATTTTTAAAAAGCTGAGAAGGCTGTCATCCATGTTGTTTGCAGTGTTCATGGAAGGGTATGTAGCGGTGTGTGCATAATGCATGTATGTGTGCGTCTGTGTGTATGTAAGAATAGAAGGGCACCAGGAAGCTAAACCACACTAGTATAAATGCCGTAGATTGCTTCATTTTGTATGATTGAGCAACACAGAGACAATAATAGGATGAAGACACTACAGTCTCTTCCCCTTTATACTTTTTGAATTTTAGACCATGTAGATGGAATACCTATTTAGAAAAGAAGTAAGGTCAGTGGCGCCTGTGTGGCTCAGTCAGTTAAGAGTCTGACTCTTGATTTTGGCTCAGGTCATAAAATCATGATTCATGGGTTGGAGCCCTGTGTTGGGCTCCATGCTGATAGTGCAGAGCCCGCTTGGGATTCTCTCCTTCTCTTTCTGTGCCTACCCCACTCACGTGTGTGCATGCACATGCTATTTCCCTCTCTCTAAAAAAAAATACATAAAGCTTAAAAGTAAAAGAAAAAAATTAAAACCATTATTAAAGCAAATTTTGGAAAGTTTCTGAGGTTAAGCTAGGAAGAGCTACCAACCAGAGGAATATTTAAAATTTTTTAAAGTGAGTTTTTCAGGTTATTAAAACAATGAGTTCTAAATATAGAACCTGGAAAACACAGAAAAGCATAAAAAAATAACAACAATGTCATGCCCCAGAAACATCATTGATAATATCTGGGTATACTTCTTTTCAGTCTTTTGTCGATGCATAAATATTTTTAACAGAATTGATTTTCATGTGCATGCACACACACACACACACACACACACATAGATACACACACACACACACACACACACTCAAGTACCCTACGGTTTTTTTTTAAGTTAATCCTTTTCCCCCAAACATTTTTGCTTGTCAATAAATATACATAGCATTTCAACCTTAACTATCTCAAAGTATTCCATGATAGAGATGTACTATAATATATCTATCAATTTTCCTAATATTAAATATTTGGATTTTAGAAAGAATACTATGATAAATACCTTGCATATAAGTCTTTACCTAAACTTCCAATCATTTCTTTTAGCTAGATTCTACAACAGGGATTTTCATGGATTAAAGAGTAAAAATATTTCAATACTTAACTCTTGTTAAGTATCTATTTACTCAATCAAACAAATTTGTGTAGTCCCAGGTTGGGTCAGGCACTGGACACTCAATCATGTGAAAGAACCAGTGATCTAATGAGATGGAAGAAAACCTTACAAGCAGCAACAGTCCTAATGATAAGCTCATGAGAGGGAAAGCAGGACACTCTCGGATCATATGGAAAGTGAAAGTGCTTTAGTGTGGGGTTCCAGGAGGGCTCCCCTCCACACCTAAGGGAAGAGGAGGAATTACCTTGGGAAAAACTGGGCCATGCAGGAAGAGCAGAAGAAACAGCTTCTGGACAGACCAGGAAACAAGAGAGTAAATGGCAGATAGGTAGACTGAGTAGATAGTGGTGCCGTTGTTTGATATAGAAACAAAAACAAGAAGTGATTTTGTCTTTTTTGTTTTGTTTCATTTTTCTTCGGCAAAGAAGGAAGATAAAGAGCTATGCTTTGTACTGTTTAATTGAAGAGCTTCTGAATTTTCGTAGAGAACCCAGTGAAAGTGACTGTGTAAATAGAAAAAGATCAGAGGACAGAGGACTGAATGGAGTACAAGATGGCTCCATGGAGGGTGATGCCCCCAGGGAGAGGTATCCCTTCGCATCCAGGCAGGAGCAAGTTCTTACGCCAAAGGAGCTGATGGCTGTCTACCTCTAGCGTTTCCAGGAAAACCAGGCCAACTTTTCTGCCCCCAAAGTGTTTCTCTATCCCTACCATCTCTAAAATGCTTAGAATTGGGTGCCTGGGTGGCTCAGTTGGTTAAGCATCTGACTTTGGCTCAGGTCATGATCTCATAGTTTGTGAGTCTGAGCCCCACATCAGGTGAGTTCCAGCCCCACGTCACATGAGCTCAAGCCCCATATCCGGTGAGTTCGGGCCACACTCTAGGCTCCAAACTCTCTCTCTCTCCCTCTCTCTCTCTGCCACTCACTCACTCATGCTCTCTCTCTCTCTGATAGATAAATAAATAAATAAGTAAATAAAACTTAAACTTGTATTTCAAAGATAAAAGCTGTGAGTCCACATATAGTAAAAATAAAAATGGTGTTTGGGGTGTCTCGGTGACTCAGTCAGTTAAGCATCCAAGTCTTGAATTCAGCTCAAGTTATGATCCCAGGGTCCTGGAATCAAGCACTGCATCAGGCCCCCAGCTGAGTGTGGAACCTGCTTAAGATTCTCTCTCATGCGTGTGCTCTCTGCTCTTTCCTGCCTCACCCCCCCCTCTTTTGTGTACTCTCTCTCTCTAAAATAAATAAAAAACAAAAATGTTACTTAAATGCAATTTAATCACAATGTAAATAGATAATATCAGCTCCTTTCCCGAAAGCAAGTTTTCAGGCACAGAAGACAGAATTAGAATACAGGCCCAACTGAGGTGACAAAGGCCAAAGTAAAGCAACATACAGGTTTATTTCTTTCTCATGTTACAGTCCAAATATGAGCAGCTCAGGGCAGCTATAGGAGCTCCACACTGTTGGTGACTATCTTGATCTGTTTGGGCTGCTATAACAAAAATAGCATAACTGGGTAGCTTAAACAGCAAACATTTATTTTCCACAATTTTTCACAATTCTGAAGATGGGGAAATCCAAAATCAGTATCTGAATCTGACAGCAGATTCAGTATCTGGTGAGGACCCACTTTCTGGTTCACAGATAGCCATCTTCTCACTATGTCCTGACTTGTAGAAAGAGATGATGATACTCTCTAGGGTCTCACTAATAGGGGCACCAATCTCATTCATAAGGGCCCCATCCTCATGACTGAATCACCCCCAAGTGCCCCACTTCCTAATGCAATTACACTGAGGATTAGGTTTCAACATATGAATTTGGGGGGGGACAATCTATATAGTAGTGACCTAAGTATCTGATGGCTATGCCACTCTCAACATCCACTTTTATTGGGGTCTAAGATATATATTTTAAATGCACAACAGTCCTCACAACAATCCTTTCAATTATCTCAATTTTATGAATTAGGAGACAAAGCCCATGGAGTATAAATGGCTTATCCAATCAGAAAATACAACCTATGCTTCCTAATGTTTAAGTTAGTCCTCTTTCCACAGAGTTCTTGCAGTGAGATAAAAAGAGGGGGTAAAAAAGGAACATTATTGTAGCAGGACTCTGTCATTGAGAGACAGGATGCCGAGGCTCTTCTTACCAGGAAGCAGCTTTATTCGTGCCTACCTGGACTCAGTGGGCAAAGACCCCAAAAAGTCCAAGCCCCGAACATAGCAGGGTATAGTAAACCTTTATGCAATTTTTTCTTGTCTCCCATTTATGGTGACATATATAGCCTGATTGGACACAGTCCAAGTTACAGAGTTGTGTCACAGTATGCATACGTGTATAGGAGTTGATTGGGCCACGTTGCATGTTGCCTTCCTTTGTTCAGAGAAGGCCACTGTCATATTCTTTAGGGAGGGTCTCTACCACATTATGAGGAGAAAGTCTATTGAATTACTAATTTTACCTAAAGGTTACCTGGTTAAGGAATATTTTCCAGTAGGTGTAGGGGGGAAAAAATAGTAGGCTAATTTTCCTCCTAAAAGTAAAACAGGCCAATTACCAGGGCCAAATGACAAAACAGAACTTCTAAGGAAACTCAGTCGCCCCTCACTGCCATCTCTACAATGGCGAAAATATAGATTACCTTTCCCTCCATGACTCTGCTCCTATCACACCACATGAGAAAAGCAAACATCTGATGGCTGCTCTGACGTTAGAGAATCTTCCTGAAAAGGAAATATTCTTGAGAGTTGTGTGTTTTCAATTAAGAAATTGTTCCATTTGGGTAGGGAAATAGCATCAACGGTTTTCAAGTCTGGGCAATGACTGGAGGGGACATTTTTGTTCACCACTGTATTCCCAATGCCTAGAACAATGCCTGGAACTTAGTGGGCATGCAACAAATAATTGTTGAATGTACAGGTAAATGAATGAATGAATTGTAATTGTGTAAACATCCTTCTTTCCCTTGAAGGGCTTGCACAAAGTCTACTTAAAAGTATCAAAGGCAGCAATAGACCGAGGAACCAAGTTGATGGTATAGTGTGCTGAGAATAGCTTTCTGGATATGAACTCCCTTTGGAGCAAAACAGGGATGAGGGTTGAAGACTAGAGGTAAGGCAATATATTTAAACCTAAAATAGGGACCATAATTTTACAAACATGATGTATGTAGGGTATAACAATACATAACACAACCATCCTGAAACATGAGCAAGTAATGGCCCTGCACTGAGTCCCGCTCTCTGAAGGTTCCACCCTGGCCATCATCCAGCTATTCCCACCCTACTCCTTGTGAGAAGTCCATAGAGCCAAGGTATCATGGCCCTCTGGAGTCTAAGCGACTCTTCCAACTATTCTCTGGGTACCCAGGATCCCAGAATTCCCTGCACTCATTGTCCCCAGATCCATTTTCAAGATCTGTGACCTTTTCCAAGGTCCATCTTCCCAGCAACAGATATCCCACAAGTGTACACAACTCTAGGCCCAAGGAGTTCACAGAGAATGTACACATGTGGACCGATGTGTTTACATCTCTATGTGTAAAGCCCTTCAAGATATGTGATGGAGTTAGGGATGGAAAAATGAAGAGGAGTAGATCATGAGGTGTAAGCCAGAGGCTGAATGGTGACTCTCCTTGAAGCAGCACATTCCAGCACAGAACTTCAAGAATAAAGAGTTCAAAAACAGATCCAGGTTTATATGAGAATTTAGTATACTATATATGTACTATTTCAAATATCATATATGGGGCAAAAACAAATTTTTCAAAAAGTGGTGTTCCTACTATTAGCTATGCATTTGGGAGAAATAAATGTGAGCCCTTATGTAAAAATTAATTTCTTTGGGGACATTCTCCTTTTCCAAGGAGATTCAAAGCATCAATGCTAACCTCTTACAGACTCATCCCTCCAGCCATCTTTAACTGGTCAAATGTGCAAGCCAAGTTGGCTAATCCCAGCAGCCCACACCCACAGCCAGTGCTGGTTAGTTCAGGGAAGAGCGCTTGACTCACAGAGTCAACCAGAGCCTTTCCTAGGATATTCTAAATTAGAGAAAGAAAGAGAGAGAGAGAGGAACACCTGGGTGGCTCAGTCAGTTAAGGGACCGACTCTTGGTCTCAGCTCAGGTCCTGATCTCATGGCTTGTGAGATCAATCCCTGAATCAGGCTCCATGCTGACAGCACAGAGCCTGCTTGGGACTCTCTCTCTCCCTCTCTCTCTGCCCCTCCCCTGTTTGCTCTTTCTCTCTCAAAATAAATAAATAAACTTGAAAAGAGAGAGAGAGAGAGGCATCAAGTCCAGTCCCTCAAGGGCATATATAAGATGTGAGCAGAGGAGCTGAAAGCAGCCTACATGTTTAAGCTACATGTTTAAATTCTCCCTTGATTCAAATTCTCCTCACACCATGGCTTCACTCTCTCCTTCCTTCACAGCCGAACTACCTGCCCCCTTCCTCATCGCATATCACATTTTGTGCAGTCCTCTATCTTGGCACTTGCCAAACTGTTCTAAGTTGTTGGTTGGTTCACTCTACAGCCAACAGCACTCTTTTGGGCAGGAACCATCCTGGGTATTGGGGTTGCCCCATCGCTGAAATCAGTCTCATGCCCTCAGGGAGCCTCAGGGCTAGCAGAGCAGGGCAGAGGTCAGACCAGGCACCTGAGAGACAGACTGCCTGGGTTGCAACTTGCCCTTTCAGTTTTGTGACTTGACTGAGAATTTAAATTCTCTGTGCCTTGGTCCCTTCATCTGCAAAGTAAAGCTCATGCTAACAGTTGCAAGAATTACACTGGGCTCATAAATGTTCGGGATCACACCGGGCACATAGAAATCAAGAATAGCTTCTTTTGCTTATTTGTCATCGGTGCTCAGCACAGTACCGAGCACATAAGGATTCATAAATATTTATCCAATGAACAGATTCTGTGGCTTGAAATTGTCAGTTATGATGGGAGACAATCCTGGAACCTCACCACCTTCTGTGGAGAGCCATATGAGCTTCGGGAAAACAGTTTCACTGTGGTCCTCAGGGGTTTGTGCCCAGCTCCCCCTGCAGTCCCCACTACTGTGTCTGTCACGGCACAGAAATACACAGCAGAGTCACTCCCAAAGACAGTTGGTTTCTTCAGGTGGAAAGAGGTTTGGCTCTTATTAAATTCAGCCTCAAAACCATAGTAGCCTTTGACCAGGTTGTCCCCTGTGATGTATTTCAGAAGGAACTGGAGACCTTGGTTGCGATGTTGGACGTACCAAAAGAGATAGGGGCTTCTGGAAACCGAATAGTTGCATTTCACAGTCACTGGATCCCCTTCGGCAACAGTGACCTGATCGGGCTGAGACACCGACTGAGCTCTCAGCCCACCTGTAAATGAATCCACACTCCATGAGTGAAGCTTCTGAAAAGCACGTAAGGGAGTAATACAAGTGGAAAATGGGGAAGGCAAATTACTCACTCAGTGCGAAGACCATCGCAAGCATCGAGATGCACGCAGAAGCCATGGTTTAAGCTGCGCTGGCTGGGGACTCCTTTCCAGCCCTCCTCAGCCAGAGATTAAGTCCCAGCCCAGAGAACAGGCTTTTGAAGAGGGATCAGCACCCTTTTGTCAGCACAGAGTTTTAATAGATGGCTCTTCTTTGGGGAACCTGTTGCTTCCTGGCACCTGTGTCTTTCTGTTGAGCAAGCTCCTGGCCCCGACTCTACAAAGCTCAGTAGGGGAGCCAGACTGCTGCTTGCACCTGGAACAAGCCTCATGCTGCAATGCCCCCTAGTGCCCACACACAGAGCCGGGTAATTTCAAAAGAAAGTGTAATGTTTATTTCTTTTTGAGAGAGAGAGAAGGACAGAGCACAAGCTGGGGAGGGACAGAGAGAGGCTGGAGAGGAACAGAGAGAGGGGGACACAGAATCTGAAGCAGGCTGCAGGCTCTGAGCTGTCGGCACAGGGCCCGAAACAAGACTCAAACCCACGAACCACGAGATCATGACCTGAGCCGAAGTGGGACGCTTAATCGACTGAGCCACCCAGGTGCCCCAGAGCCTGGTAATTTTATCAGCAAGTAGCTGGAGCTTCTAGGTCTTATCATCAAAGGACCAGACCTCTGGATGTTCACACTTTCCATGAGCCACAAAGGGAGAATTTGCTGTTCAAGGAGAAGAAACAGGAGTCTGTGAATCCAAGTGGGAAAAATATACATGTTGAGTGAATCAAGATTCCAACAGTTTGTGCTCGATTTAGATCACATAAAAGACAGAAGGGAAATAGAATTTTTTAATAGGATGGGAAAATAAATAGAAAAGAGAAGGAAAAGCATAGCTTTGGGTGAAAAGGGAAAGAAAAAGAAAAATGAGAAATAAGAAAAGGCAAAATAGGAGAAAAGAACAAGGCAAGAGAAAGAGAGAAATCAGAGAAAGAGAACCTTGCTCTCTTCAGAAGTAAATTAGAGCCAGCCTCTATGTAAACCTCTTTGACTGAAAAATAATACAGTTTTGTTTTCTAGGTTGGGCCTGTGGAGACCCCTCCCCATAATGACCTTTAATTAAAGATTCATACAAAATGAACTGGAACCCAGCCTTTAAATACTTTTAGAGAGAGATGGGGCTCCTGGGTGGCTTAGTCGGTTAAGCGTCCGACTTTCGCTTACGTCATGATCTCGCGGTTCGTGGGTTCAAGCCCGGAGTCGGGCTCTGTGCTGACTGCCAGCTCAGAGCCTGGAGCCTGTTTCGGTCTGTGACTCCCTCTCTCTCTGACCCTCCCCTCTCATGTTGTCTCTCTCTCTCTCTCTCTCCTAGAAATAAATAAATAAATAAATAAACATTAAAAAAAATACTTTTAGAGAGAGAAAAGGAAGGGATGGTGTTATACGCTCCTCCTGACACAGTTATCCTGTGAAAGAGCAGATGATAAAGACAAAAGGAAAAGCCCTCTGTGAAGGAGCTGAAAAATAGATTTTCCACATGGGGAGGCTGTTTAGAACAAAGCTCAAAAATTGATGGTTAACTAAGCTTGAGGTACTATGATGAGAACGGGCTCATTTTAAGGGGAGTAGAGTGTTGTACCTAAAAAATGCCACAATGGTAGCAGAGTAATTGTTCAAAAACCCTATTGAAATGAAACAAGTAAGTATCAATATAAATAAATCATTGCTCTGATTTGCCTGATTTTTCCTTTAAATAATGTCCAGGGGGCCCTGGGTGACTCAGTCAGTTAAGTGTCTGGCTCAGAGCAAGATCTCACAGTTCGTGGGTTTGAGCCCCACATTGGGCTCTGTGCTGACAGCTCAGAGCCCGCAGCCTGCTACAGATTTATTGTATGTCTCCCTCTCTCTCCGGCCTCTCCCGCTTATTCTCTGTCTCACTCTCTCTCTCTCTCTCTCTCTCACAAAAATAAATAAACATTAAAAATAATAATAATGATAATAATAATGTCCAAATAAACTATGTGTTTTAGAGATTAGAAAATCTCTTTGCTTTGAATAAAAAAAAGTGGATCATAGCTGCTTCTGACACCTTCAGAAATATTTATGAAGGTGAAGCATGACGCTTCTAGGCCTGAACAGGAGAAAGAAGAAATTACCGTGACCTGGGGACACCTGTGACTGAGGGCAAATACCTCCCCGCAGGACCGGTGGGCTGCAGGACAGGAAAGATGTGGCCCACAGCAATATCAAGGAGCTTCAGTCTGTGATCCCAGCTACTTCTTTCAGACTGCCTACTGCCTTTCCCAATAAACTATTTATGAACATCAGGATGCTGTAAATGTCACTGATTTCCCAGTAGACAACACAGGGTGATTCATGTAAAATAATGAGAAAGTCCTTTGCAAACATCAGACTCTGAAATGTAGGTTATATTCATGATAGAAGTATCAGGAAAAAAATCAGCACAAAATAAAGTTGTTGGAACAAAAAGGAAAATTGGTATTTTTTTCATATGAAACAAGGGATACAATCCAACTAAGAAAATCATACTCATTTCACATAAATTAGAAACTCTCAGAAGAAGAGGAGGGAAGCCCATGATTTAACCTCTTTTTCCAATACAGAGGAGACCATAAATCAATGACTCTCCACATCTCCATGGACTGAAAAGATTTTCTAGTTTCTCTGGGCCCAATGCTTTCCCTCACCTGGACCCAGTTTCCTTATTGATTCTTTTTAGTTTAATAACAGCTCAAGCTACACTTGAGGTGTGCTGTAAATTCTAGGAATTGTATTTTTAAGGAAATATAAGCCAACCAGAAACTGTTTGAGGTGTGCAATAGAGAGGGAAATCAGAAATGTGACATACCAGGCCCTTGGCTGGCTTAGTTGGTAGAACATATGACTCTTAATCTCAAGGTTGTGAGTTCAAGCCCCATGTTGAGTGTAGAGATTGCTTAAAAAATGTTTTTTAAATAATTGTTTTTTTTTTAAATGTGGCATACATATAATAAATGGTTAGGAAAACATAAATATTTAATATGGGGAAAAAAAACCCTACTCAGTGGCAATGTTAGATCTGGTCCAAAATTTATAAAGGAGACATGTGGGGGCGCCTGGGTGGCTCAGTCAGTTGGGCATCTGACTTCGGCTCAGGTCATGATCTCACAGTTTGTGAGTTCAAGCCCTTGTTGGGCTCTGCGCTTACGGTGCAGACACTGAGCCTGCTTCGAGTTCTGTGTGTCCCTCTCTCTCTCTCTCTCTGCCCCACCCCCATTCATACTCTATCTCTCTTTCTCTCTCTCTCAAAAATAAATAAACATTGGGGCGCCTGGGTGGCTCATTCGGTTAAGCATCCAACTTCGGCTCAGGTCATGATCTCACGGCTCATGGGTTCAAGCCCCGCATCGGGCTCTGTGCTGACAGCCAGCTCAGAGCCTGGAGCCTGTCTTTGGATTCTGTATCTCCCTCTCTCTCTGACCCTCCTCTGCTCATGCTGTCTCTCTCTCTCTCTCTCTCTCAAAAATAAACAAAAAAACATTTAAAATTTTTTAAAATAAATAAACATGCTTTTTAAAAAAAGGAAACATGTGAACTGTTCCAGGTTCCCAAAGATATAGGAGCCTCAGGAGTAAAGCTTGCCTCTTCAAGCTTCTGGTGTTTGCGGGCCACGGTTGGTGTTCCTGGGCTCATCACTGCAGTCACATGGCCATCTCTCTGTCTCTTCACATTGTCATCTTTCTATACATGTCTGGCTTGTGTCCAAATTTCCCCTGATTCTAAGGACAGTGGTCATATTGGACTAAATCCCATCCTGATGACTTTATTTTAACTCTATTGCCTCTAGGTCCTATTTTCGAGCAAGGTCACATTCTGAGGTACCGGAAGCTACGACTTCAACATATCCTTTTTAGGGGGACACAATTCAACCCGTGACACTAATCCTTGGAATAAAATGAAAGCTACTCAGCATTCCTATTGCCACTCATCCTCTTTGGTGCCTTCATCCTCAGAAGGGCAGGAAAATACCCCAGATAGGTTCTGTGGTCTCACCTACAAAAAGAATAGAAAACTGTGAGGTTAGAGAAGTCAGGACCCATTGGAGGAAGGCAAGAAAAGCCCTGATCTGAGAGGGATCTAGGGCCTTAGGTTTCTTGTGGGACCAGTGGAAGACACATACCCCTCTGAGGAGATCTCACATACTTGAAGAGCCTAGGTGAGCTGAGATACAGCCCGCAAGAAAAGTTTACCACTAGTGCCGATATAGCCAGCAGCTGACGGAGCAGACCAATCCAGAGAAAGACCTCACATGGCTCTATGCCACTGGCATTGGGCTGTCAGGTAAGCTCTTGGGCTTTGCCCCCCATGTTTGTTCTCAGGATCCCCACAGCAACTTTTTCACCTAGGAATTTTTTATTTTGTTTTGTTTTTATGGTAAATAAACAACAATGACAACCAAAGATATCAATCTTTACATGCATGCAAATCTCCAGGATTTGAGAGTGAAGGGAATTTTACTCTCCTGTTGCTTCTTCTCTCCTCGTCACCATCAAACCGAGTGAAAGCTTCAAAATGTTATTCCTTCAGGGTTGAACCATCACTTCCATTATCTCTGTAATTCCCCTCCCCCTAATTGCATTTTCTTCTTTTCTTATTTCATTCTCTTCACACTTCCCCCTTTGGGTAATAATGCCTTTGGTGGTTTGCAAGTGAGCTGGAAAAAACCCATAGGAAGACTAGTTGTTGATGGTTTAAACAATAGAATCAAGGGGCACAGGGGTGGCTGAGTTGGTTAAGCTTCCGACTCTTGGTTTCAGCTCAGGTCATAATCTCACCATTCCATGAGTTTGAACCATGCATCCAGCTCTGCACTGACAGCGTGGAGCCTGCTTGGGATCTCTCTCCCTCTCTCTCTCTCTCTCTCCCCCCTTCATCCCTACTTGCTTGCTCTCTCTCAAAATAAATTTATGAAACTAAAACTTAAAACAGAAATAGTTTATACACTGATCAACACTGGCATCCTCATTGGGTCCCTATGCTAGATTATAAGCAAGACATCTTGATGGCTGAATTAAGTTTCCACATTCAGGGCTGTTGGTAGTAACTATTCATTTATTCCATTTCCACTTCTTATATTATCCAATGTCAACTGAACTATTCTTTTTTTAATGTTTATTTATTTTTGAGAAAGAGAGAGAGTGTGGGCGGGGGGCAGGTACAGAGAGAGAGGGAGACACAGAATCCAAAGCAGGCTCCAGGTTCTGAGCTGTCACATAGAGCCAGACACAGGCTCAAACTCAAAGACTGCAAGAGCATGATCTGAGCCAAAGTCAGATGCTTAACTGACTGAGCCACTCAGGCACCCCTCAACTAAACTATTCTTTACAAGATGGACACATGTTTTGAAAATATTCCTTCAAAGAAGCAGAAGCTAGCAGATAACATTTTAAAGAAAAAATTATCTAGTCAGATCTCAAAAGAAAATCCTCAAAAGTGTTTCAGTTATCCAGAAAGCTACTTGAAATACGGATCCACAGCACCATTATTAAATCATTTCCTACAAGCATATTTCCCTATGTACATGTGCTATCATATAGTGCATCTGTACTCAGAATGTTTTCTGATAGTGCCAAGTGGACACTTTGGGGAACGCTGAACTAGGGAGGAAAGCAGTGATCTATCGTCTCTTTTCCACCTCCTGCAAGGTCTGTGACCCTTCCCATTTCTGGTAGGCTCTTCTTAGGTTCCCTGCCTCTGTGCCCTCCAGAGCACAGTAGTAAGTGGCAGCATCTGCCACCTGTGCCTGGGGGATGAGCAGCAACGAAGAGAATCGCTCATGTGTCATGTTGTAGCGTCCCTGCTGAGAAGGCCGGGAACCCCGAACCAGGAGTCTTGGAGCTCGTCCTGGGATGTGAAGGTACCAGAAGAAGACGTAAGCATTGGATATAGAGTGATTGCAGGGGATTTCCACCACAGCGCCCTCCGGAGAAGCCACAGCAGGAGGCTGAAACACTTGGTCCTTGCTCTCTGCAACTGCAGGAAACAGATAAAGGGCTGTGACTTTCCTGCTGCTCCTGGGCTTGCTGATGGCAAGCGGAGAGTATTAACAACTCTGGCTTTTCTGTTTCTTTGTTGTTGCTTTTTTTTTAAATGAACCCAAATTGGGGCACCTGGGTGGCTCAGTCAGTTAAGCGTTTGACTCTTGGTTTCAGCTCAAGTTGTGATCTCAGGGTTTCAGGAGTTCAAGCCCCACATCTGACTCAACTCTGAGAGTGCAGAGCCTCCTTGGAATTCTCTCTCCCTACCCCCACCTCCACCCCTCCCACATCTACATCTGTCAAAAATAAATAAAAAGTTAAAAAATAAACATGAGCCCAAATTTTAAAACAGTGGCATATGTTTTCCCAAGACCAGCTGGGGAAGGAGCCTACTCACACTTCCAGGGAGAGCCGAGGAGAAGCCCCAACCACACTGCCTCCAGAGCACTCTGCAAAGCCATGGCCAGAGTGCAGCTGGTCTCAGACCCCAGTCTTCCTCACCAGGAAGCTGGTGTAAGGCTGCCTGATTTGCATTTTCTTCTTTGTGCCAATGACATCATCAGCTACAATCTGCGAAGTGTGGAAGAGTGACTCCAGCTGTAAGGCTGTTAGTGGCTTCAATGGAGCTCTTTTTTTGAGAAAGTGGTCTTATAGGAAAGGCATCCTTTTCAGAGGTCACCACAGTTGAGCAGATTCCTTCAGAAGCTTGCTTTCCTTTCCTCAGGATGTCAGAAGGACTCCCATAGTTGATGAAAGATGGCTTCATCATTCAAATTAAAGTGAAAGGGGTGCCTGGGTGGCTCAGTCAGGTAAGCGTCCAAATCTTGATTTTGGTTCAGGTCATGATATCACCATTAGTGGATTTGAGTGCCATGTTGGGCTCTGTGCTAAGGGAGAAGAGCCTGCTTGGGATTCTCCGTCTCCCTCTCTCTCTGCCCCTCCCCTGCTCGCATGCTCTCTCTCTCTCTCCCTTTCTCAAAACAAATAAACATTTAAAAAACAAAACACAAATTAAAGTGCTATATTCCCACAACAAGTATGCTGAGTTTATCGCAGGGCGTATGATGACATGCTAACAGATTAAAATAATGACCAGGAAATCCTAGTAACCGATAGATGAGAGATGAGTTTTTTTAAGGCACAAAAATTTCTATGCAAACATATTCATCAAAACTTCGTGCATCCAAGGTGGTCTCTAGAAAAAGTATGGAAAGAAGCGCTCAGTTATACATTTCTGTAACCAAAAGAAATTGGGCCAAGGAAACCCCAAAAGCTGCATTTGGAGATGACTCTTTTGGATTATACCTATTCTCATTTTGTAACCTGAGACTGTGCCCTCTCCTGTGAAATACAAGACTTAATGGCTCTCCCCCTAGTTTTTATTGTTTTATACAGATTTTCTTGGAATTTTATTTTTAAAAGAAGAGGAAACAAGGTTTGTGGCAATACAAGTCTATACAGTAAAGAGCTTTATGTGCACAACCACCACCTAGTGGGTGACGTGGGAACTGAAGGAACATCATTTCCCCTGCCTGCCCGGGACAGTCTTTGTAGCTCCTCACATCTTGAGGTGATTTCATGTCCTTTGCTTTTGTTCAAATTCTTCATCTTTATTCAGTTTCCATAAAGATATAAAGATTAACCTGAGGAAATAGCTGCCTTCCTGGGAAGCTTTCTGTGTACTAAAAGATGTTCTTCATTCAGGTGAGTGTTTATTTAACACAAACTTCCATGGAATGAAGTATTTCTCTAAAGATGGCCACTTTATTCATTTCCTTTCCTCTTTTTTTATAGACTCCCTTTCAGGTCAGGAGAATTTGTTTCTTCCTTAATAGTATCTCTCTTTTTTTTTTTTTTTTTACTGGGAGATTCTTTAATACTGATAAGATAATTACGTAGGCCCAACAGAGAGAACTTATTAATATTTTTGACCCCAAAAAGTTTCCAAGTAAAATACAGAATTCCAATATGTCTGTAAAATTAAGATGGGAAAATAAAACATAAGTGGAAGGGCTAATATAGCTACATGGATTATATTTTTATATAGATTCTTTTATATTTTGGTTTTATTTCATCTGAAATTTGCATGTGTATATGGTGTAAGAGGAAACGCAACTTCATTTTTCTCCATAGAGCAAGATAGTTTTCCCAACATTGTCTACTAAATAATCCACATTTCCCCCTCAGAATTGTGGTACCATCTTTATTCCACATTAAAATTACCTATTAACTTGGTTTCTTCCCGAGTTTTATATTTTGTTTCATTAATCAAGTTGTTTCTTTCAGCAACACTACCATACTGTTTTTATTATCTTAGCTTTATCAAGCAGTGTGCTTTATCAAGAATCCTCTTTAACCAGTTGGAATTTTAGGTGCATTTCAATGAGATCCACTCTAGCCATTTGAAGCAGAAAAAGAATGTATTAGGAGGTATTATGTAGATCACAGACTCTCCAGAAGAGGCAGTGTGTGTAATAAGGCTTCAATGTTATACAGCCAGAAACAGTGCTCAGACACACCACAGGGAACACTCTAATCAAGCAATCAAATGTCACTGCTCAACACCAATACTACAGACTCACTCAACCAGCTATGAAGACACTCAGTACTGAATATCCAAAGCTCTTAGATTGCTACTCTGCCAGACACAGTCCCTGCTGCACACACCAAAGGATACATCTGCACACCTATTACTAGAGGACGAGGATGAACAGTAGTAGTAATAGTGGCCCACCCTGGCTTGCTTATGATGTAAAGAGAATGCATTTAAATGTCCCCATGAGAGAGACTTCTTTTGTAGTTTAGGATATGCTCAATTTTTTAGGCTGTTCCATGTGGGTTGGGAAAAAGTGCACTTTCTGTCCATCTCACAAAGTTCCTTTTGAATATACCTCTATCAGCTCCTACTTCTAAACTCCTATCTCTACAGGGAGCTCAAAATCAGTATAAGAAGATTAGTGGAGGACAGATGCTATGCTTTCCCCTTCCACTCTTCTCTTTACTTTAACCCCTTTACTCAGAAAAATTTTCTCTTTCCTCTCCAAATTAAAAAAAAAAGTCTCATATTTATGAATGGAAAAAGATAAATTCAGGTGTGGAAAGGAACGGGAAAAAAATAAAGGAGGAAGAGGCAGATAGTGTTGATTTCATGGATAGAGCCAGCCAGAATGCCTTGGGATACACTGCACAGATATTATGAAATGATCTGTATATATCTCATCTAAGAATTAATTTAAATATAATATTTCTAACAAGATAAAATTATAGTCCATCTGAAATCTTTCCAATAGAATTTCAAGCTTTTAGGGTAGTGTTTGGAGAAAACAAATAACACTAAGTAGGTTTCAAAGGGTAAAGAATGTGCTTATTATTACAGAGAGGGGCACATGGTGGTGGAGCAAGTGATAATAACCAAAGGAAAAAAGAGAAGGAAATAATGATGAAGTCTTTCAGATTCCAAAAGGCAGCACTCATGCAATGTGATCTTATCTGTGAATTCTTCAGATTCTTCAAATAGATTTTTATAAAGTCTATCAAAAATTAATTACTTACTATAATTGTATTTTTGGTTTTTGGAGGGGGGTGTGGTAGAAAGTGCTGAAGAGACTGTGCTCTGGGACCCAGATTGATTGAGGCACAACAAAACAGCACGAATGAGGTTGGTGGAAATGGCAGAGTAAAGACCTCCAAAAAGTCACTCCTTCTTAAGCAATGAGGACACTAGCAAAAAAAAAATAAATAATAATTGTCAAATTGAAATTTTTTTTGAACCCCGGAAGTTAACCCAAGCCTTGCAACCATTGAAGAAGCATTTATTAAAGAAAACTGGCTGAACTTTGGTAAGAACAGGGAACAACTTTACAGCACTTTAACTTGCCCTTCTCCCCAGCTCTGCAGTAACCTTGAAAGCCACCAACCTCCCAACATGGTGAAAAACAGCAGCCTAGAAGGTGGGGAGATGGGAGAATTTCCTAAAACTGGAGAATTTTTTCAACCTAAAAACTGGAGAAATTAATTGAAACTGGTTTGGAACTCTCCAAAAGCATCTTTTTGGAGATTTATCACTATTTGACCTGTTTGGCACATCCCTAAACTTCTAGTGGTAAGACTTGTGTTTATTTGACTTGGCTCAGAATTCACTCATTACAAACAAGCTTTTCCCCAGGGGCACCTATTGAAAATAATCAGTTCTAATTGTTTAATATCGCCACTGCCTGAGAAAATGATAACAGGGGAACAAATAAGAAGCTGACCAAAACACTTACAGGGAAAAACTTCGAGAAATAAGATATCTATATGGGGCCCTGAAAACTCCAACAGATTCCTGGGAATCTACAAGGCCACACACAAGCACAGAGAAGGCCATGTGTATGCCAAGGGCCATGCGAAGTCCCATGAAAGACCTAAGGAGGCCCTAATCTTTCACCTACCACCGATCTGAAAGTTGCTTAAAAGCAAGAAGTGAAGACTAAGAAAGAGTTGCACACTACCTAAATATTGAAGGAGTGCCTAAACATGCACACAAACCCATTGGCAAAGGGTAGGAAGCCTACTGGCTCCAGGCAGTTAAGAATCTCTGTCTAGTTTGCACGTATAGGAGGATTAGGAGGAACTTAACGGAGAACCGTGGGGGAGACAAAGGGGGGGGGAAATAGTGGGGGAGAGGGAGGGAGGCAAACCATGAGAGACTCTTGAATGCTGAGAACAAACTGAGGACTATTGGGGTGGGAGAGAGAGGAAAGAAGGTGATGGGCATGGAGGAGGGCACTTGTTGGGATGAGCACTGGGTGTTATATGGAAACCAACTTGACAATAAACTATTTAATTAATTAATTAATTAAAATTTTAAAAAAAGAATCTCTGTCCAATAATTAGCTGATTAGTAAGCAAATTGGGCAGAAACATTAGTAGCCACATATGACAAAAAATACAGGCTTCACAAATAAGTTCAGAAAAGTGAATAAACAAACCTATAACAAACACAAAAAATAACAACAAAATCTGATCTCCAGTGTTGCTGTATTACATTATTTTAAATGTCCTGTTTTCAATTTTTAAAAGGGATAATATATGCAAAGAAACAAAGAGATATGATTCATACAGAGAAAAAGAGGAGTCAAGGAAAAGAAGAGCCAGAGGAAGCTACACAGTAGACTTACCAGACAAAGACTTTAAATCAAAGAATTAGGAAAACCATGTACAAATAATTAAAGAAAACTCTAAGAATTATGCCACACCAAATAGAGACTGTCAATTAAAGAAAGGGAAATTGTAACAAAAGAACCAAAAAAACCCTAATAAATTTAAAAGGATTAAAATCATACAATTTTCTTTTATCACAATGGAATAAAATTAGAAATCAATAAGAAGGAAATTTGGGACATTCACAAATATGTCGATATTAAACGAGACACTCCAAAATTAAAGAGTGAGTAAAAAAAAAATCACAAGGGAAATCAGAAAATAATTTGAGAGGTATGTGAGTGGCTCAGGTCACAATCTCATGGTTCATGAATTCGAGACCCTGCATCAGATGAGCTCAAGCCCCACTTCAAATGAGCCCTGCTTCTCTCTCCCTCTCCCTCTGCCCCTTGTGGGATTCTCTCTCTCTTTCCTCCTCTCTCTCCCCCTCTCTCTGTCCCTTTCTCAAAAGAACCCTTTCTAAGAAAGAAAGAAAGAAAGAAAGAAAGAAGGAAGGAAGGAAGGAAGGAAGGAAGGAAGGAAAGAAGGAAGGAAAGAAAAAAGGAAAGAAGGAAAGAAAGAAAAAAAGAAAATATTTTGAGATAAGCGAAAACAAAAACATAATAAAATACCACAACAAAGGGCACCTAGGTCCCTCAGTTGGTTGAGCATCTGACTCTTGATTTCATCTTAGGTCATGATCTCACAGTTTATAAATTCAAGCCCCACATCAGCACTGTCAGCACAGAGACTGTTTGGGATTCTCTCTCCCTCTCTCTCTACCCCTCCCCCACTTGAGTTATCTCTCAATAAATAAATAAACAAAAGCTTTTTAATCCCACAACAAAATTATGGGATACAACTAAAACAGAGTTTAGAGAAAAACTTGTAGTTATAAATACCTATATCATAAAAAGAAAAAAATCTCAACAATAACCTAATTTTCCACCATAAAAAATTAGAAAAAGAAAGGCAGACTAAACTTAAAACAAGGATAAGGGGGAGAAAAACAATTCTAAGGAAAGAAAGAATAGAATGCACATAAATGAAATAGAGAGTATAAAACAAAAGAGATCAACATACGAAACCAAAAGCTGGCTCTTTGTAAAAATGACAAACGTTTAGCTAGCTTGACCATGAAGAAAGTGAGAGAACACTTAAATTATTAAATTTTGGGATGGGAGCATGACTACCAACTTTACAAAAATAAAAAAGACTATAAGGGAATATTATGAACAATTATATGCCAGCAAATAACCTATATGAAATGGACAAACCCCTAGGAAGATACAAACTACCAAAACCAACTCAAGTAGAAATAGAAAATCTGAATAGACCTATAACAAGTGAAAAGATCAAGTTAACAGGGCACCTGGGTGGCTCAGTCAGTTAAGCATCTGCGTCTGACTCTTAATTTCTGCTCAGGTCATGGTCTCATGGTTGGTGGGATGAAGTGCTGCATCAGGCTCTCTGCTGACAGCATGGAGTCTGCTTAGGATTCTCTCTCTCCCTCTCTCCCTGCTCATGTGCTCTCTCTCTCTCTCTCCCTCAAAATAATCTTAAAATTTTTTTTAAAAAGCCAACTTAGTGATAAAAAAAATATATCCCAGAAAGAAAAACACCAACCCAGATGGTTTTACCAGTAAATTATACCAAATACTTAAAGAAGCAATTCCAATCTTGCACAAACTCTTCTTTTTTTTACTATTTTTAATTTTTTTAATGTTTACTTATTTTTGAAAGACAGAGAGAGACAAAGTGTGAGAGGAAGAGGGGCAAAGAGAGAGAGGTTGACACAGAATCCGAAGCAGGCTCCAGGCTCTGAATTGCCAGTGCAGAGCTTGATGGGGGGCTCAAACCCATGAACCGGAGATCAAGACCTGAGCCAAAGTCAGATGCTTAACTGACTGAGCCACCCAGGAGCCCCACAAACTCTTCTAAAAAACAAAACAGAAGGAATGCTTTCCATTTCATGATTATGAAGAAACAGTGATGAGAACCCTCATGATACTGCCCAAAGCTAATTCTCCTAAAACTTCACAGACTATTCCTTTTTATTCTCTTTCCCTAACTTTTCTTTCTTTTCCTGGGCATCTCATAAGGTTCTATTTTCAGACCTTTACCTCCTGCCTTTAT
Organism: Crocuta crocuta; assembly: GCF_008692635.1. Classification (NCBI taxonomy): domain Eukaryota; kingdom Metazoa; phylum Chordata; class Mammalia; order Carnivora; family Hyaenidae; genus Crocuta; species Crocuta crocuta. The sequence continues at coordinate 1,133,460 of NW_027530988.1, read as the reverse complement.
CTCAGCAGTATCTGTATCTCTGGTAGTTATTTCAAAGACAAAACTTTGTGGAAGTAGGTAAACAATTTATTTTTTTAATGTTTACTCATTTTTGAGAGAGAGAAACAGAGTGCAAGCAGGGGAGGGGCAGGCACAGAGGGGGACACAGAATCTGAAGCATGCTACAGGCTCTGAGCTGTCAGCACAGAGCCCCACGTGGGGCTCAAACTCATGAACCTCGAGATCATGACCTGAGCTGGATTTGGATGATTAACCAACTGAGTCAGCCAGGTGACCCTATTTTATTTTTTTAATTGTTTAAATGTTTGTTTGTTTATTTATTTATTTTGAGAGAGAGAACAAGTGCACACAAGTGGGGAGGGGCAGAGAGAGGGAGAGAGTGAATCCCAAGCAGGCTCCGCACTGTCAGCCCAAATAGTGAGATCATGATGTGGGCTGAAATCAAGAGTGGGACACTTAACCGACTTAGCCACTCAGGTGCCCCGATTTTTGAATAACTGTCTGATCTGACAAGGCACTGTACACCATCATGTAAGTGCACCGGCCACCGCCAGGAGAATGATTCACATCACAAACCTATAGACATGTGTCTCCAGTACAATTTTTCAGCAAATGGTAGTAAAGCAACTTTATTTCACAAAAAATTAGTAATCACAACCTCCTTATAACTGATTGTAATTCACATACAAGGGCCATAATGACCCTCATTTTTATATTCCTAGTGAGTTAGGACCACCAAGGAAATGAATTATCTCTTAATGGAAAAATTGGATTCTCTTTGCTCAAGACATATTATTATTACTATTAAACAAGCCAAAATCTAACATCCTTTTCACACGAAATCAATTTCTGTAACTGTTTTCAACATTCACGTAGATTTAAAATCTTAGTCCAGCACATTCACCCCTCCAATCTATTCTACAGAGCAGAGTAAAATAATCTTCCCCTGAGACAGGATGGGTGGCACAACAAAGGGGTTGGTGACATTCGCTGACTGAAAATAGGACACACTGCATACTGGGTATACAGTGGTGGCTTGAGAGCAGCCCTGGCAAGGTGTTTTACTTTCACTCCAGTAATCTATTCTAAAGCAACATGTACACATTCTACAAAGATTTTTTAATGGTCTGTCATTTCATGTTGAGTGTTTTTGAAATCAAAGAAATAATTCTCAGGGTTCTTTTTTCATTTTCCTCCTGGAATTCACTTTTACCGGTGTTCTCCTCAGTGTGATGAGGCTTTGTGATTCTCTGCCTCCTGGATATGTTCTGTGTGCGTAGCCTGGTTCATTGGCCACATTGATTCATTTACATAAGTTAATCACCTTATAACCGCAACAGTTTTAATAAAGTCCACTGGGGAATCCAACATGCCTTTGTTAACTACTTATTCTTACCACAGAGAAACATTTAGAGACAGAGAGTAATCAGTGAGACAAGTGTTATAATGAATCGCCAGAGGCTTCCTCTAGTCTCATCTGTGATATTGGCATAAGCCAGAGGAACCCAGGAGATTAATTAAAAAGTTGAATTTTCCTCTGGGTCATCTTAAGAAGTGCTCCCTGTTGACCTGTAATTTGTCAAAAGTAACCAAACTCTAGGCTTCTTCCTTGCCTAAACTTTGTGCATGTTCCGATTATAAGTGCCTAACCTCCTGAGTGCCATTTGACCCAGCAGAGCAGAAGCAAATTAGTACCCTACAACCATATTCCTTTGTGCACACCTCCTTTCATTATTAAGAGGAAGCACAGTGTGCACAGAGAATTTTTAATCTCGATTAGAGTTGAATACTTCACCAGGGCCCTGTGTGGGTAGTTAGTCCATACAGTTCACTTACTGTTTTCATTTCCAGCTGAAATGATCTTTTGCCTTGGGTCCAGTGAGGGAGGAAATTTAAGATAATGAATTGTTATCGTCTAAGAAATTTAGAACTGGAAGATGTCATAGTACCTGCTTTGCCCATTCATTTTACAAGAGAGAAAACAGATGCTACAGAAGGCGATCCAATGTGCTTCTGGTCACATAGAAGGTTCGTGATCAAACCAGGTCTAGACCTCGAGGCTCCTAGGTCAGCGTTCTTCCAGCGAAAATTGTAAGAGTGTCTGCTACCTGAAGACAAGTCTGGAAAAGAATTAAGAAATTGCTTTAACTGAACTGTAGTTAGGAAACTATGATGCCATATTATTTCTTTCTTTGAAATTCAGAATCTATTTCATCATTTCCCTTTCTGTTCCATTCTCATTGCCATTGTTCTCATTAACTCACGCTCCTAATGCTACCACCAACTCCTTATTTTGCCTTCTATATGAAAGTCATTTCTATTTCTAATCTAGCCTGCATATAACTGACAAATAATCTTCCTAAAAGTAGATCATGTCCCAATCTATTTAATAAAATAAACTGTATAGGAGTGCCTGGGTAGTTCAGTCGGTTATGCATCCAACTAAGTTTCAACTCAGGTCGTGATCTCATGGTTTTGAGTTTGAGCCCTGCATGGGACTTTGCATCGTCCACGCGGAGCCTGCTTGGGATTCTCTCTGTCTCTCCCTGCCTCTGTCCCTCCCCCTCTCTCAAAATAAATAATAAATTAAAATAAAATAAAATAAACTGTATAATCTTAAAGTCCTTGCTCTACTTCATTACACATGCTCTATCAGATGAGGGGACAATCTAACGGTTTTTGCTCCAAACTTCTATTCAATCGCTCCAAAATAATTTGTTTAAATTTCTCTAAGTCACTGACTTATGCTCTCCTTGGTAATCACATATGAGATTCTTAGATAGGGCATCATCTACTTCTGGGCTTTCTCTTGTTGACATTTCTTGCATCTTTCAGTTAATTATTCTGTTCCACTTGTTCTAACAACTCTATTTACATAAATTGAAAAAACAAACCATGGTATATCCACACAATCGAATACTACTTAGCAATAAAAAGGAGTGAACCATTGATAGAATAAATGGCATAAATAGATCTCAAGATAATTATGCTGAGTGAGAGAAGCCACAACAACAAGAACAAAAACCCAAAAACCAAAAAACAATACGTACTGTCCACTTACATAAAATGCTAGCAATTCTGGAAAAGACTACTAATCAATCTTGACAGAAAACACATCAGTGGTTGTCTGGGAAAGGGAGGTAAGAGGCAGAAAGTGGCGGGAAGAAGGTTAGAGAGGGGCACAAGAAAACTTTGGGGAGTATGCCACTCTTGACCTCTGGGTCGTGACTTCAAGTGAGTTTGGTATAGAAATTGCTGAAATAGGGGTGCCTGGGTGGCTCAGTCTGTTAGGTGTCTGACTTCGGCTCAAGTCATGATCTGATGGTTCGTGGGTTCGAACCCCACACCAGGCTCTGTGTTGACAGCTCAGAGCCTGGGGCCTGCTTCAGATTCTGTATCTCCCTCTCTCTCTGATCCTCCCCTGCTCACGCTGTGTGTGTGTGTGTGTGTGTGTGTGTCTCAGAAATAAATAAAACATTAAAAATTTTCTTAAAAAAAATTGCTGAAATAAGTAAACTTAAAAATAAAGAAGAAAAATCTGACAGTAAAAAATAGTACTGCAGTGTAGTTTTTCATAGCAGTTGCCATGAATGAAGTATCATTTAATATATTTAAAAACCATTTTTATTTCTTTTCTTGAGTTATTTAAACTTTGTCACCTCCCTTTCTTTATTTGTACCTCAGTTTCCTCAGAGAACCATTGTAAAGATATCATATATCTGTATACAACATTAAATACAGTGCCTGGAACAGAACCAGTGCCATATATAAGTGGTTGCCCTCATCATTGTCACCATCATTTGTTTGTCAATATCCTCTGCCCATTTCTCTACTGGGCTGTTGCCTGTCTTATTGCTTTTGAAAGAATTATTGAAGTGTAAGAACAATGACCATACACCCCACTTTGTCTGAGAAAGTCCTAGCGTATAACTATTAGCCTAGTAGCATAATCAATAGTCCCCCTTTGCACTTCAAGTAGGTTGTGGTTTGAATGATATGGTCACTATTAGTTTGCCATTTGTTTCTCAGACCTTGTGGTGCTTTGGGCCGTGCAGAACTTATTCTATTCATATGCCATTGAATGTCTCAGTCTTTTCTTGCATAGCTTCTGAACTATGTGCCATTGCTTAGAAAAGCTTCAGGCTTCTGAGATTACAAAGATGGGTGCTAAGGAGGGCACTTGTTGGGATGAGCACTGAGTATTATAGGTAAGTGATGAATCACTAGAATTCTATTCCTGAAACCAATATTGTGCTGTCTGTTAACTAACTAGAATTTAAATAAAACTTTGGAAAAAACAATAATAATGGCAAAAATGATCAGAACCAACTTTTTCAGAGCTCCAGATATTAAACAAAGACTTTTAGCAACCCTAGGAGAAAAAAAATTACAAAATAATTCTTGCATGTTTTCTTCCAGTGCTTTTGAGGCTTAATTACTTATATTCTTTTATTCCTTTGGGAATTTTTAATTAACAGTTTTATTGAGGTATGATTCACATGCTGTACAGTTCACCCTTAGAAGGTCTAAAATGTAGCCGTTTTTACCATATTCACAGAATGATGCAACCATCATCACTTTCTAATTTAAGCACATTTCATCACCACTGAACTCATTAGTAATCACTCCTCATTCTCTCTTCTCCCCAGATTCTGACAACCACTAACCTACTTCCTGTTTCTATCATTTGTTTGTTCTGGACCTGTTCATTGCTAGGACCGCCATAATAAAGTATCACAGACTGAGTAGCTTAAACAACAGAAATTTATTTTCTTACCATTCAGGAGGCTAGAAGTCCAGAATTAAAGTGTTGTTGGGGTAGTTTCTTTTGAGGCTTATTCCCTTGTCTTATAGATGCCTGTGTTCTTCCTAAGCCTTCACATGGTCTTCCCTCTGTGCATGATTGTGTCCTATTCTCTTCTTATAAGGGGAACACTCATGGGAGGTAAACCATAAAAGACTCTTAAATACAGAGGACAAATTGATGGTTGCTGGAGGGGAGGGGGAAATGGGCTAAATGCGTGATGGGTACTAAGGAGGGCACTTATTGGGATGAGCATTGAGCATTATATGTAAGTGATGAATCCGTAAATTCTACTCCCAAAGCCATTATAATACTATATGTAAACGAATTTGGATTTAAATAAAATCAAAAGAAAAAAAAACGGACACCAGTCATATTGGATTAGGGCTCACCCTACTGACCTTGTTTTAACTTAGTTGCCTCTTCAAAGACTCTACCTCCAAATATAGCACTGGGAGTTAGGACTTCAACATGTGAATTTTGAGAAGAGACAATTTAGCCTATGACATTGTACAATTCATTTAAATGAGATTGTACCATAAGTAACCTTTTGTATAACTTCTTTCACTTAGCATGATGTCTTCAAGGTTCATCCGTGTGGTAGCATATATCAGTACTTCACGCTTTTTTTGAATTTCATTGTATGAGATATATTCCATTGTATGATATACTACATTTTGTTTATCTGTTCATCTGTTGATGGGCATTTGTGTTGTTGGCCAAGAAGCCAACCACTTCTTGGCTATTATGAAGGTTCACTTATAGGTTTTTAATTAGACACATGATTTCAAGTCTCTAGGTGTAAAATTTCTGGGTCATAGAGTAATCCAATGTTTAACTTTCTGAAGACTGCCAAATTATTTCCCAAAGTGGCTGCACCATTTTACATTCCCTCCAATGATGTCTAAGGCTTCCAATTTCTCCACATCCTTGTCAACACTATTACTGTTTGTCTTTTCTATTACTCACACCTAGTGAGTGTGAGGTGTTATGGTTTCCATATACATTTCTCTTATAACTAAATACGATGATCATTTTTTATGTGCTTATTTGCCATTTGTATACGTTCTCTACAGAGCTGTCTATTCAGATTTAAAAATTTTTAAATTAGGTTGTCTTTTATCGCTGAGTGGTAAGAGTTTCTTGTATACCCTGAGATACCAATCCCATATCATATATATGACTTGCAAATATTTTCTCCCATTCTGTAGGTCGTCTTTTCACTTTATTGGTGGTGTCTTTTGAAACAAAAAGTTTTTATCTTGAAGAAGTCCAATGTGTCTATTTTTTTTCCTTGTGCTTTCTGGTGTCCTTTCTAAGAATCCATTGCCAAATCCAAAACTATAAAGATTTATTCCTATATTTTATTCTACAAGTTTTATAGTCTGACCTCTTTCATTTGGGCCTTTGATCCATTTTGAGATAATTTTATATATATGGTATGAGGTTGTGGTCCAACAGCATTCTTTTTTTTTTCTTTTTTTTAAGTAGGCAGAGCCCAATGTGCAGAGCCCAATGTAGAGTTTGAACTCACCACTCTGAGATCAAGATGTATGCTGAGATCAAAAGTCAGATGCTTAACCAACTCAGCCACCCAGGTGTCCCCAACAGCTATGGATATCCAATTGTTTCAGAACCATTTGTCAAAAAGACTATTGTCTTCCCCATTGAAGGGCTCTGGCACCTTTGCTGGAAATTAGTTTACTATGGATGAATGGGCTTATTTTTGGACTCTCAATTCTATTCTATTGATCTTTATATCTATCTTTATGCCACCACCCCACCCCACTGTTTGCATTACTATAGCTTTGTAGTAAGTTTTGAAATCTGATAGTCTGAGTCTTCCAACTTTATTTTTCTTTTTCAAGGTTTTTTGTTCATTCTGGGGTCCTTACAATGCCATATAAATTTTAGGATCAGTTTTTCCATTTCTGCATAAAATGTTGTTGGGATTTTAACAGAGATAGCATTGAGTCTTTGAACCATTTTGAATAACATGACCACCTTGAGAATATTAAGTCTTTTAATCCATGAACACAAGATGTCTTCAAATTCATTGAGATGTTGTCTAATTTCCTTCAGCAATGTTTTGTAGTTTTCTATGGCCAAGTCTTATACCTCTTGGGTTAAATATTTTCCTAAGTAATTTTTATGCTGTTGTAAATGGAATTATTTTGTTAATTTCATTTTCAGATTGAAGTGTTTTACATAAATCCTGTGTTGATTCCTTATTAATATCTATTTACTTTTGAGAGACAGAGTACAAGTGGGGGAGGGGCAGAGAGAGAGAGGGAGACACAGAATCTGAACCAGGCTCAGGCTCTGAGGTGTCAGCACACACCCCAATGCAGGGCTCATACTCACAAACCATGAGATCACGACCCAAGCCAGAGTCGGATAGTTAACCAACTGAGCCAACCAGGCGCCCCTGTGTTGATTCCTTTTTAAGTAACAGTCCTCTTTAAATGAAGGGAATTCTTCTTAGTCAAGCTATTTTTTGGAAGATAATATGGGAAAAGCCTCCAAGAGTATTCTAAGCCATCCACACACACTGCCGCCACAGTGATGCCATGGGTAGCACATAGTTTCTGTCTGTAAGACTGGAAGGTAATCTGACCTTCCCTTCTGATTCGCTAACAAAGGAATGGCTGTAGAGCTGCTTGCAGATTCTCCTCCACAGGCGGCATGGTTGCAAAGATAGTATTTTAAGTTTTCCCATTCAATTCTGACTCTTCTGTCACATTGTGTTGTCAAGTGGGTTACAGAGATTTTTACAGCCATTTCTCATGATGTTCCCAAAAAGCACCAATCGTTGGCCTCCGTGGAGAAGTTTATGTCTCGTTGCCTCCACCCAAACTCTCTAATACTATCATCCTGGCATCGTCCCTTACCCTGATCCAATTTCAACTGCACTGATTAGCATTTCTCTGTATGTTTTTGCATTTTAAGTGTTCCCTTTTTAATTAAAACAAATGACATCTCTCCCTTTTTTCTTATTGTCCTTGTATTCAGTTGATCTCAGAGACAAAGATAGTAATCAAAGAAGCCTTTATCCTTCATCCTTCCATTTCTAATTTTTCAAAGCTAACATTTGTTGAATGCATAAATATGTGTGATGGTCATGCTAAGATTTTACGTGCATTATTTATTAATCCTAATTGCAACTCCATGAAATAGGCATTGTTATTAGACCAACTTGGCAGATGAGGAAACTAAAGCTGAAAGACATTAAGTAATTTGCTTAAGGCCACACAGATAGTAAATGGTGGAGTCAGGGCTTGTCCCTGGATGCATTTGACTCCAAAGCCATTCTTAATTACCATGTTGCTTTTTACTCCCATATGTTGTTATTGTCTCCTTCCTATGTCTGCCTTCTGGAGTTATCACTAAGGACATCTAAATCCCACTTAGCAAGCTGTAAGACCAGAGGCCAAATTGAAACTACAGATGACTATTGCTTCTCTCAAATAATGGATTTTAAGTGCTTGTAATCAATTAACAATATTTTTAAATTAAGCAACTCAGGATTTCTACTCTTTGAAAAATCAGAAGATCTAGCAGGACTGGAACTACATACTCACACAACAATAGTTTGTTTGTTCTGTGTAGTATTAACCATCCTTTTTAGAGGATGCATTCACTGTCTGGTGAGGCATAGCCCCTACCCAGTTCCCTTGACTCATTTATACTATCTGCCTGACACCTGGTCCATATGAGCTTATGACCCTTTGTCTAATTCCTCTTCCACAGGAGAAACCTCAAAATGTTTTTGAATCTCGAATTCTTCTCATCTTTTTAGGAAATATCCCCTCTTCCTATAATCATTTTTCACATTGACTCATTTCCAAACCCTTCATCTTGCTGGTTTCCATCTACTAGAATTTCAGACTTTGTGAATACAGTGGAGGCAAACTCATGGGGACAGAGGAGGAGAATTTCTATCTCTCTTTGGACTGCAAAAGAGGACCATGCATATTCTCCACCAGAATTAAGCCCGACTCTGCCAGAACACCTTCCCAAAGAGATTTTCAGAAGCCATGGAAAAACTGAAATTCTAATTCTATATTCTAACAAAATTGTTCTGAACCAATTCTTCTGAAAATGTGGTCCCCAGACTGGCATGAACATTACTTGGGACCTTGTTAGATATACAAATTCTCAGGCCCCACCTAAAACCTACTGAATCAGAACTTGGTTTTTTAACAGGTCCTCCAAGCGATTCCAATGCATGCTAAAGTTTGGGAGCCCCTGTTCCAGACTGCTGTTGGTTTTTTTTTTGTTTTTTAACATTTATTCATTTTTTGAGAGACAGAGCATGAGTAGGGGGAGGGGCATAGAAAGAAGAAGATACAGCATCCAAAGCAAGCTCCAGGTTCTAAGCTCTCAGCACAGAGTCTGATGCAGGGCTCAAACCCACGAAATGTGAGATCACAACCTGAGTGGAAGTCGGGGGCTTAACAACTGAGCCACCATGTGCTCCCACCAGATTGCTGTTGTTTGAAGAAGCTGGTGGCTAACAAAGCAAAGATTTGAACTCAGCTCCAGCATGAGCCCTGACCACAAACTTGCCTTCTTTCCACTACTCTTTGCCAGTAGTCACTATTTTTTTTTACTAAATATCACAAATTCTCGTCTAGTGGATCCATATAGAAATGCAGAAGGGACTGATGTCAAACTATGTGTGAACTTCTCATTAAAACTTCTAACATTTTTGAGTTCTGAGATATGTTTCCAATTTGTATCTTCTCACACCTCTCTTATTCTCCAGGAGTTTTCAAAGATAGGACAAAAACAAAAATCTCTTCCTACTCAGAATCTCCCTTAGGCCTCTAGTGGCATGAACACCTGTGACCCGGACCAGGAGCTGACCAGCCACCAGCTGGGCCACCAACCCAGCAAAGCCAATGCCAGATACCACCTGAGTGGCCCTCACCAGCCACCATGCTTCCAAAGGTTCTCAGAACTTCAGGGCCCCTTCCCTCTTCACCCTACCACATCCCACCTCTTGGATTAGGCAGGCTGCAGAAGCACTTGGGTTCTTTTATGTCAAAACATGTATATACATATAATATATGTATCTGTAGGTGCTTCTGCCTTTTCTTCCTTTCTAAGATTGTCAAATTCCCATAATTTCATACTTATCACTTTCTTAATTTTTTGATTAGCTTTCCTCACACCCAAGAAACATCTAGCTATTCTCAGTAGTTTTACAAAACTGTATCAACAGTGTAGGGGCCAAGAGCAGACCGCTCCAAAATGTTTGGCTTCTTTGGCATATTGATTATTTATTTTCATTATTTTTTAAATTTTTTAATGTTCATTTATTTTTGAGAGAACGCAAGTGGGGGAGCGGCAGGGGGTTATAGAGAACCCAAAGCGGTCTCTGCACTGACAGGTTGACAGCAGCAAGCTTAATGTGGGGTTCAAACTCACCAACTGTGGGATCATGACCTGAGGCAAAGTTAGACGCTCAACCGACTGAGTCACCCAGGTGCCACTAGCATATTGATTCTTTAAAATAAATTACTTAAGAGGCAGCCTATGCAAGAAGAGCACACAGACCCTCCTCTATTCCCCGGAAAGCAGGAAATAAACCTCCCATGGGAAAGGCACCCTCCCTGTTCCAGGAAGTAAGGAAACATCCTTATCACCAGAGATAAGAAATTAAGAACCAAGAAGGCTGCAAAAACAGCCCTTGCTCCTTTTTACTAATTTATTCCTCCAGCCCAAATTCTGTTTAGAACTCCTTACTAACTGAAGCTCCCAAAGTTACATTTTCTATGCCCTACCAACTCCTCACAGATTTATTGTCTTTTTGCCTTAAAAGTATAAAAACTGCCTGCCTTGGTCATTTCTTCAGGTCTCAATTTCATAATTTGGCCTCCATGCACTCCTAACAAAACTTTGCTTTTTTTTCCTCCTGCTAATCTGTTTCATGTAAATTTAATTCTAAGTCCAGCCAGAAGACCTTGGGGGTAGGGGAAGAATTTTTCCTTCCCTTCAACACATAATCTCCTCTAAGTTTCTGACACTTTCCATAACATGTTGGCTTCTGAGTGCTGCTATAACAGATTACCTCAAAGTTAGTGGCTTAAAGCCACACCCATGTGTCATCTTATAGTTCTGTAGATCAGAAGTCTGAAACAGGTTTCATGGGGCTAAAATCAACATGTCAATAGGGCTACATTCCTTCTGGAGACTTTAGGAGAAAATCTGTTTGCTTGAGTTTTCCAACTTCTAGAGCGTATGTAGCCTACATTCCTTGGCTCGTGGTCCCTAACCAGCAACGTTACCACTCCTACCTCTGCTTCTGTCCTCACATCTCCTTCTCAGACTCTGCTACCGCTGCCTCCCTCTTTCCCTCAGGAAGACCCTTGTGATTACCTTGGGCCCACCCCATGATTCCGGGACAATCTCCCCACCTCCAGGTCTGTTCCCTAATCACATCTGCAAAGTCCCTTTTGCCATGTAAACTAGCATATTCCCAGGTTCCCCAGATTACAACATGAACATCTTCGGGGGATTATTCTGCCCACCACACAAGACATTAAGTTCTTTCTTATCAATCAGTATTAAACCCAGAGTAGCAGTATTCTTCACTGTCTCTATTGCATTCTTTACAATAAAATTGTCAGTGAGTCAAAATTTATCAAATGTTCTATCAGTCAGGATGGTTTCAGTTACAGGGAACCAAAATCCCAACTCAAATTGAGGGGGATTTCTTGACTTGTTAAGTTGACAAAACTTAACACGGTTGCTGCAAGAGAAATAAATAGGGCTTTCAGGGAAAGCTTAATGCAGTAAAAGTCAATGACTGCACTTATTGACTTAGGTCAATTAGGCTTGTTACTGGAGCTGGGAAATGGGACCAATCAATCAGTTCATTTGTCCGAACTTCATGATATAGCACAATAGAGAGGAGTGATTAGAAACGGTGTTGGCTCAAAACAGAGGAATTGTCAGAAGTCAGTTGTTTATTTCAGTCTTTCTTTTGACACAATAGCTAAGAAAGATGTGACCTGTGGGTCTAAAAGCTTGTCTAAAAGCTATAACAGCAACGTAAAAGCTTCAGCTAATTTAGTTCTAAGGCTTACATGAAACTTAATGGTTCCTCACCATGTATAAATTCCAACTGACAAAATCACTCAACATTTCACCATGAGTAGCCTAACTTCCTATGAATTATTCTTTCTTTCCCTCACACATCATTATCCATTAATGCAATNTGACTGTTGAGATCATGACCTGAGCTGAAGTCGGACACTTAACCAACTGAGCCACCCAGGTGCCCCTCTCTTGGATAATCTTGATTCAAAATTATTTGTTAAGAGGCCCCTGGGTGGCTCAGTCGATTGAGCCTCTGACTTCGGCTCAGGTCACACTCTTGCAGGTTTGTGAGTTTGAGCCCCTCATAGGGCTCTCTGCTGTCACTGTGAAGACTGCTTCAGATCTTCTGTCTCCCTTTCTTTCTGCCTTTNGACCTAAGCGAAAGTCGGACGCTTAACCGACTAAGCCACCCAGGCGCCCCAAATCAAATTTTTTTTTAAATGTTTATTTATTTTTGAGAGAGAACATACTAGGGGCAGAGAGAGAGGGAAACAGTGGCTCCAAAGCCCAAAGCCGGCTCCATGCTGAGAGCTGAGAACCCCACACAGGGCTCAAACTCAAAAGTCAAGAGATCATGACTTGGGTGGGCCCAAGTTGGACACCTAACCAACTGAGACACCCAGGTGCCCCTCTACTTGCTTTTAATTCTAGCCTTCTAAAGTTAATAGTTTCTTTTGTCTTTCCAGTTCTTTCTCTAGATTCATACATACTTACAGATGGACATATTATATTTCTTTAGATTAAACAAAAATATCTGACTGCTGGTAGTAAAATTCTCCCATCTCTTCCACACTGTCACAAACACCATCACCACCACCATCCCTACCACCGCCCCCATCACCCCCTCAATGTGTATAACCCCATCTGATCACACCCATTTCCATTTTCTTCTGTCTTGGAAGAAGAGAAACCCTTATTATGAAGAAATGGACCACTTCTGCCTTTCCCTCGTGTTATTCTCCTCATTTGTCATCTCTGTTCTTTACACACAATTCTATTGTTCAGTGTCCACAGAATCCCTTGGACTACAACCTGTGGATCCATCAGTAGAAAATGTCCCCACGAGGACACTGCTCTAAGGGAACCCACAGCTGCTCCTGTAGAAGCTTAAAGTCACCCTTCAAGAAAGGAGCACCCCCCCCAAACCCACCCATGTGTTTCTTCTGGGTTTTGTATCCAGATTGGGTTTTCCTCTCTCACCCCTAGAGAGGGAACAGACCTTCTGTGGTTCCAGCGGCTCAGGCAACAGGGGTACACCCACACATGGGTGCACACACACACACACACACGCGCGCGCGCAAGTGAGGGAGGGGCAGAAAGAGAGGGAGACAGAGGATCCAAAGCTGGCTCTGCATTGACAGCAGAGAGCCCAGTGCAGGGCTCTAACTCACCAACCCACAAGATTGTGACCTGAGCCAAAGTCAGAGAGGCTTAACCACCTGAGCTACCCAAGCACCGGCCAGAAATCAAATAACTGTTGACGACTAGATTCATTGCCCTTGCCTGGACCTGTCAAATGACAAATGATAAAAGAATAAATAGTTATAATGAAAGTTGATATGATTTTGAGTTAGTATATGATTTCAAAATAATTTTAAAACAGAGAGATTTCTTGGCCACTATCAAATGAACAGAGATATATGTTGCTATTTTATAAGAAGAGAGCCATAATAAAAGCACATTTAACAAACATGCTTCATAATATTATCCAACTAACAGATAAATTGGCAAGGATATTTAACCAACATGGTGGAAAAACTTTAAGGGCATAGCCAAAGATGTTTCCTATGCATGTTCTATATTGCAATGACATCAATCTGGCAAGATTATTAAGATAGGATGTGGACAGAGTACCTAAAACCTCAAGTTCCCTTTTGAACACCTCCATATCAATTTTATATAAATGCGTAGATATTTTACATAAATGGTATAACCATGTTCTGCTTGTTGTTGTTTGCTATCAGGATGAGTCGATGCTTTCCCTGTCATGCTGAAGACCTATGGTCCCAATTGTGACCAAATTTGCTTGGTATTCTTTTCTCCTATCTAGGAAATTCCAACTTACCTTTCTAGTAACAGAGTCACCTATTTCACTGGTACCATTATCAAAGAATTGTAAAGCTTTAACTTTTACTCAAAACTCCACTATCCTTATCAATCACAAACTTCAGGAGAAGTAAAGAGAACCAATGAAATTGTGAAACTAAAATTTGCACAGTTCTCAAAAACACTTGGACTTCCATTAGCCTTGACAGCAGTGAGATGGACCTTCTCTACCTTCTCTGGTCACCTCCTGCTGAGCCAATCACAGGCTACTCCATTCATTTGAAAATCTTACTTCTATACCCAGATTTTACCCTATTTCAGATTCATGTGACTAAATACTACAAAATATTCATTGAACAGGTTCAACCTGTATTTTCAAAACTTCCACTACATGATCTGAAATCTGGAGATATAGTCATCTGGAAAAGATGTCAAAGAAAACTGCCTTGGAGTTTGATGAAAAAAAATCCTTGGCAGAGAATGTTAACTGACACAAGAGTAAAACCTTAAGATGTTGGAGTCATACTTCCTAATGAAAAAAGACACATCCATTTCTCATGATCCTAGAAATTCAATTGAGCGACCTCAAATTGAGGATTCTCATAAATTCTCCAGAAGCTGATGACTAGAGAAGTGAATCTCTGCTTCCCAAAACTAGGGAACAAGCTAGAAGTTAATAGCTTCCACCAAAAACAATAAAAATCAGATTAATTTTCTGATTCTTCACTCTTTTTCTTTCCCTTTCCTCTACCATTAATCTTGTCTATTATTTTAGTCTAATACCCTCTATCAGCTGACTAAAAGCTTTATCAATATGATCTCTCCTATCTTCATAGGGATGGCCTTCTATCACTTAGGAAAAACGTAAAATTCTTTGGTGTGTTTTCTTAAACTATAGATATCGCTCTGATTCAACTGATTGTCAGATTTGTAATCCCTCACCTAATCCAAATGACAAAAAAAAATGTATAAACTGTGCCTTTAGACACCTCAGAGAGTACATTTCTTTCTACATATTTGCTCTGGTATAAGTTTTTCTCACACAATTAACCCAAATTTCAGCCTTGTAAAAAATTGGATTTTGATATTATGTCAACAAAATGGTTCTTCTTAGGTCATTACAAAAACAAAACCCAACCAACAGAAATGGAAAGTAATACTGGGGCTATATCTTTGCTCCAATACTTGGTTTGTTCTCATTAGAGACCCTCCAGCCTACTTTGCAGGAACTATTTAACTACATTTAAAAAAATCTCCCTATTTTAAGATAATACCACTATTGTCTCACTCCTGTTGAGTTAAATAATACTTATATTCTCAATAGAGTCTGTGTTCCTCTAAATCAATACTGTTTATGAATATATGACTTATGTTCTGGAATCCCAAAAGGCAATTTCAATCTATATTTATTAGGCAGAGTTTTCATGCATAAACACATAACTCAATTTCCTTTTAGTTACACAAGGAAATTTTTATACTATAGCAAACACTTTTCCATGCATCTATATAAATAGTACAAGTCAAGCAAAACAACTTGTGACTATGCTAAGAGAAAAAGCCACTGGCTCTCTGGAAAAGACCAACTGGACTTTGGGTTATGTTCTCACTGCCTGAGTTTGAGGAGCTTCTGTCTTCAGGATTTATTACAAGTACTAATAACCATTTTGTTCTACTTAATTGGTTGCATTGCCATTAACCAGTGTGTACTATCTATATCCTTAAATGGTACTGCAAATCCATTGTCACATCAAAGGATTCATCAACTTGGTATGCAACAGGAGTAAGAGACACTAATCCTAGTCCAACTGCAGAAAATATTCTCTGAACAACCTCTTTCTTTTTAATTTTTTACATTTATTTATTTTTGAGATAGAGAGACAGAGCACAAATAAGGGAGGGGCAGAGAAAGAGGGAAACACGAATCCAAAGCAGGCTCCAGGCTCCAAGCTGTCAGCATGGAGCCCGATGGAGGGCTTGAATTCCACAAACCATGAGATCATGTCCTGAGGTGAAGTCAGATGCTCAACCAGAACCACCGAGGCACCCCTGGACAACCTCTTGATGAACAGAGCAACAACTTCTTAGTGTGGCTAGAAACTAGTCTACATTCATAGTTAAACCATCGTGACTTCATGTTAAACATAAACAATTTCCCAAGACACCAATAGCCGATGAGGCCGTTCTGCACCATAATGGAGCAAGATAAAAACAAGATCATTCCATAATCATGTCTGAACACAGACAAAAATGAAAACACATACTAACCACAAAATAACTAAATATTCCTTACCTTGACTATGTGAATAATTGTTGATTTTTAAACAATGAAAACTTTAGGTTTTCCCCATTGCGCCTGCTTTCTAGATGAGAATTATCAAGATATCCAGTTAGAGAATTATCCCCACTTCCTGACAGCATTCATTCCCGAGGAAAGCCCTGCTTCCTTGAACCCTTCGCATTATCATCTGACTAAGCCCAAATCCTATAGAAAGTCTTTTCTAATGTCCTCTTACTCAGACTCCCCATGTTACCTATGATGTGTAGTCTCTAGTCATTGCAAGGAGTCAGTAAACCCAGCTTTGTTTGATGGTCACCAGCTGAAGGTCATTGATGGCAGAATTAAGATTTGGAGAGTATTCCTTTTTGGCAATGTGAACAAAGAAGTCCTCTCTCAAGAGGGGCTTTTCTTTTTTTATCAAAGCCTAATGAAAATGAAGCAGAGAGCCACATAGGTAGAAAAGCATTCTAGACAGAAAGAATAGCTAATGCAAAGGCCCTGAGAAAAGAGGATGTTTGGCGTGCACAAGGAACTCCAGGGAAGCCAGTGTAGCTAGAGTTGAGAGTATGAGAGGATAGGGATGGGGCACCAGGGTGGTTCACTTGGTTGAGAGTCCAACTTCGGCTCAGATCATGATCTCATGGTTCATGAGTTTGAACCTCACATCGGGCTCTGCACTGACAGTACACAGCCTGCTTTGGATCCTCTGTCCCCTTCTCTCTCTCTGCCCCTCCCCCCTCTCTCTTTCATGTGAGCACACACTCTCCCTTTCCATCTCTCAAAATTAAACATTAAAAAAAAGGGACACGGGTGGCTCAGTCTGTTAAGCATCTGACTTTCATTCAGGTCATAATCTCACAATTCTTGAGTTAGAGCCCCACACATCCCAGGCTCTCAGCGCCTTTCTCTCTGCTCTTCCCCTGCTCTCTCTCTCAAAAATAAATAAATATTTTTTATTAAAAAAATTTTTTTTATATTTTACTTTTTTTTTTTTGAGAGAGACAGACAGCGTGAGCAGGAGAGAGTCAGAGAGAGAAGGAGATACAGAATCAGAAGCAGGCTCCAGGCTCTGTCAGCACAGAGCCCGATGCAGGGCTCAAACCCACGAACTGTGAGATCATGACCTGAGCCGAAGTTGGACGCTTAACTGACTGAGCCACCCAGGTGCCCCAATAAGTATTATTTTAAAAAGAAAGAATGATAAAGGTAAGCCATGACCTTAGAGAGAAAATATACATAATACATAAAGAGTACTAATTCAAAACTTCTAAAACACTTTCTAAAATTTGTATTATGATGAATAGAGGGTTTCAAGCAAAAGAGAAAAGTGCTTTTAAAGGATATATCTGCGGGCACATGGGTGGCTCAGTCGGTTGAGCATCCTACTTGGGCTCAGGTCAAGTGAGTTGAACTCACAGTCTGTGAGTTCAAGCCCCACATCCAGCTCTATGTGGACAGCTCAGAGCCTGGAGCCTGCTTCTGATTCAGTGTCTCCCTCTCCCTCTGCCCCTTCCCTGCTCCCACTCTGTCTCTCAAAAATTAATAAACATTAAAAAAAATTTTTTAAAAGAATGAACCTGGATGCTGAATGGAGAATAGTTTGTAGTGGGGCAAGAGTGGAAAAGGGAAATAGAATAAGAGGCAATTACAGTAGTTGAAGAGAGAAATAATGGTGTCTTAGACTATGGCTGAGTTAGTGATGTTCAGAATATATTTGGAAGGCAGAAAGCATCTGTATTTGCTCATGAATGAGTGGGTATGGGATATGAGAGAAAGAGAGAATCAAGAACATATACAAAATTAGTTGTTTAAGCAATTGGGTGAAAAGTAATGCCACATTACTTGAAATGGAGAAAGATAAAGACTGTATCATGTTGGAGGAGCTAGAAATTAAGATTTGGGGTTTTTGGTTTAGTTTTGTTTTGTTTCTAATTTTGGACACTCATTATAAATCCCAAAAGACACTGGGTATATAAAACTATAGCTCAGAGAAGTTGAGGCTATAAATCAACATTTGAGTTTTCACCTTAAATATGGTATTAAAGGAATAAACTTGAATGAGGTCAATTTGAAAGCATAATCAGGGAAAAGCAAAAGTCCAAGGACTGAGCCTGGGGGCACTTTATTTACAGGTCAGAAAAGAAGGGGGTCCAGAAAGAAGACTTAGATGGAGTAACTAGGAAGATAGGAGAAAAAACAGGAGAGTGTGGTGTCTACTTTGAAAAAGGAGAAAGTAATTGACTGTGTTAAATATGCTGAAAGGTTAAATGAGACAAAGACCTAGAATTGCCCATTGAATCTGGCAATGTGAACATCACTGGGGACCTTCATAAAAGCAGTTTTAGTGGAGTTGACAAGGCACAAAGACTGGAGCAGGTTCAATAAAGAAATGATAAGGGATGGAGTGGACACAGCAAGTATAGGTTATGCCTCTGAGAAATTTTGTTATAAGGAACAGAGAATTCAGACGGTGGTTGAAGAGGAATGTGAAGTCAAGGAAAGGCTTTTCAATACTGGAATCATTATTCTATGTTCATGCGCTGCCAGGAATGATTCAACAATGGCAAAAATTTAATGATGCAGGAGACAGAGAACTGCAGGAGCAAAGTCCTCAAGAGGCATAAAGGATGGCACCCAAGGTCCAAATGGCCTTGGGAAGAGTAGGATATCCATTATAAGAGTGGACAAAGTTTACAGGTTCACATGCAAATCAGTGGATGGCTTTAGCAGTCAGTTGAGGTGAAAGCTCTCTTCTGCTTACTTCTATCTCTCACTGAAATAATAAGCAAGTCTTTAGCTAAGATTTAAAAAGTAGAAGGGGTTATTAAAGGTTGAGTAAAGGCAGGGTAAAATAGTCACCATGGAGTAAAAAAAGTAACTCATCTATGGAAAATGTAGTAAAATTGCCTATTTGAGGTAGTGGTCCAAACTTTAAGGTGAGACCATCAATACTGTTGTGTGGTTGAGTTGAGGGGGAGAAGAGATCAAAGACGTGAGACAAGTATTATATGGACCATCTCTGTGCATGATGACAAGGGCCAAAATGTTTGGAAAGAGAGGAATGGCCAAGATGTCAGTTGAGGATACAACAAGAAAAAGTCACAGGTGGAATAGTTTGAAAGAATTTTCTTCAGAGGATATGGATTTTTCAAAGGAGGAAAGAAAAATTATCTGAATCAGCAATTATAAAAAAAAAAAGAGAGAGAGAGAGAGAGAGCTGGGAGAAACGAGACCCTACCAAAACTTCAGGCCTGGCATAGGAGAAAAAATATGCACTACTTAGGAAGGCTTAGAGCAGGAATACAAAGGTCATGTACAGAAAAGAGGTTGAGGATTCTACTTGCAAAATGCTAGCTAGAGGTCATAATGAAAGGTTTTGCAGGATCAGAGAAGGATGTGAGCTTGTTTCATAAAAGTACCAAGTCCTAAAGAGATAAGGGTCTGTAGGGTTGAACAGTAGGTTCCAACATGTTGTGAACTGAAATGAGCATGTCGACAAGAATTGATGAAATTAGACTACTTGGTCTATTTGAGAGGGGGTAGATAGGTAATGACATGTAATGGTAGCTTCCTCTCAAGGTCTGATTTCTGCCCAGTTGTGTGAGGGGAAAGAATGATGGTCTCACTCAGAGCATGCAAGTTCTGTTGGTATGAAGATTGGGACATAAGTTCATGTTAGGGGCTCCTGGATGGCTCAGTCAGTTAAGCGTCCAACTTCGGCTCAGGTCATGATCTCACAGTTTGTGGGTTCGAGTTCCACATTGGGTTCTGTGCTGACAGCTCAGAGCCTGGAGCCCGCATTGGATTCTGTGTCTCCCTCTCTCTGCTCCTCCTTGCTCATGCTCTCTCTCTTTCTCTCTCACTCTCTTTCCAAAATACATTTTAAAACATTAAATTTTTTTTTTAATTTGCTAATTCTTATTTCATTTACTGGCATCACTTCAAAGTTTTTTTCAATAGATTTCCTTGAATTCCTAGAATAAAAGTCACCTTAATTCACTATACATATTGTAAATTCCTTATAGGAACACATCATCATTTTTATAGATCTTTTTATCTCATAGTACTATAAGTACAATATTGCATATAACCTAGGTTATTGACTGCTTATCGATTGCCTTTGGCAGAAAGTCAGTGATCTTTTATAAGCGAGGACCGTATCACTTTGATCTTTTTAATGAAGAGAATAAATAGTATGGGGAAAAGGAAAGAATCAATCAGTAAGACCAAAGAATACCAAAAAGTCCTCTCCCCTACACTGATGAAAAATCTCTATGTGATTCAACAAGAAAGAATTTAAAGTGTTGCTTCTCTGTGAGATACTGTATCCAATCAGATTCAGCAACAGAAGACCTGAGTTCAAGCCCTGGTTCAGGTGCTTACCTGACATATAGACTCTGTGAAAATCACTCAATACCAAGTTCAATTTTTCTATAATGCCCCCACCTGATGGGGATATTATAAAGATCAAATAAATGAATGAGTGTGAAAGAGATTTGCATGCTCTGTAGTGCTATGCAAGTTTAAACGATTGTTTTCATTCATTCTGCAGAGGAAATGGGAACACGCAATGTTAGAGCATTGAGGGGTTTCTAGGGAGGAAAAGCCTGGGTTGGACATTTAAATAGCAGTCAGAGAGGGAAGCAGTGGGCCAGGGAGAGAGGGCTACCAAGAGGAGGAAAATACAGAAACTGTATGTTAAGAGGTCAAAAATTAATTTCTCAACCTTACGTGTTATCAATGACAGTAGCTAATGTAATTGCCCTATAACCAATTGAACATAAATTTCTATATTATCCTTGGTATATTATGTCTATGATACAGTATCTCAGTTCCAAAAATACTTGAGAATTAGTGTGGTTAGTATATCCCTCTTCCTAATGTATATCGTAATACAAGCCCCTCATTGACCGAGTAGCAACATCTGTAAGTTCTGGAAGCTCTAGGTTTTTCGACACAGTCAAGTCTGGCTTCTGATCAATGGTAACAAATTCAACAAGAAAACTGGGGAAAAGGAGCTCAAGCCCCAAATCCTTAGGAATAAGAATTTTTGGTAATTTCTGACACTCTCCTTCTATTCCTATCTTCTCTTCTACACACTGTTATACGAAGAATCTGCTATAAGGCTTACTTCTAACTCCAAACCCCAGGTTTCATATATCCCAACCATCCCACAAAAGCTATTCAATCTTGAAATTCAGACTCAAAGTATGGGGGCGCCTGGCTGGCTCAGTCAGAGGAGTGTGTGGCTCTTGATCCCAGGGTTGTGAGTTTGAGCCCCATGATGGGTGTAGAGATTACTTAAATAAATAAAACTTAAAAAATAAAAGACTCAAAGTATGATCTTCATTCTTCTCCTTTGGATTCTTCTTTCACCTGCTTAAACTACCAAGCTCTTATATCTAAACAGAGAAAGCAAAAGGGGAATTAGAGCAAGAGGTTCTACATTTTCACTGTACACTAAACAATGAATAAATGATGCCAAAAAGTTGCCTGTTAGTAGATGATGACTTTTTTGTTGATTATTTGAATTGCATATCACATAATTATATTAACATAGGCAACATATTTACCAAGTGCCACATGCTTAGCAAAGATTTCAAGAGTTCTAAAAAAAATTACCATTGTTATTCATGTTTTATGGATAAGACACTGAGACCCAGAGAGGTTAAATAACTTGCCCAAATGTATACATCTAGGACATTGGAATCTGCACTCAATCTGACTCTGAAGTTCAAACACTTGACCTCCCTGGCAGAGAGCTGATTAAAACCCTAATTCCATGGCCTATACCACATTTCTGTGTTTTTATATGGATTAAATAAGAAAACATGAAAGCCCCTAACCTCATACTTAGCACATCGCAACCAATCACTAAATAGTAGTTCACTTAATTGTATATAAACACATGCTAAAGATTTAGAGGTAGAAGTCCTGCTTTCCCATTATATTCCCTTAGTGACAATTTCAAGGTCTGTAACTTTTGTCCCCACAGAATTAACTTTTTCTAACTAGTGACTAGAGCAAACTGATGTCATTGCTTTAAAGGTCCCAAGGACATAAAACCTATATAATTCAGGTTAAAAAAAACCACAACCACTGCAGCTGCTAGCCCCAGCTGCTTTCTTTCTGGACAGATTTCCCTTCAACGCTTGGTGGAGTAATCCATCTGAAGCTAGCAATATAAAACTTACACATAGAACGTGTGCTGAAAAGGAAAGAGCATGCCTCAGTCACACTGGTTCTGAATGATTAGGTGCAGTTCTGTGTTAGAAGTCTCCTGACAAACTAGCATGGCCAGCAAAAGTCTTTGGTAGCCACTTTTAATCATTCTGTCATGAATATCAACTGAAAAAGTGCAAAAAAATATACCATGCTTATATCACACCGTCATTTGACTGGAAACTAATTCTAAAAAATCTTAGGGCAGAATTACATGATCTACTTACTGAAAAATATGATAATAATATAGATACAAAGGGATGATTTTTGCAGAAATCCTGAAGCACTTCTGGTAAAATATCACCAAATATATTTACCGCGACTCCCTACCCAAAACTGAACAAAGCCCAAGGGAACTTTGAGGACTCTGGCCATCCTCATGGAAAAATCGAGGTAAATGGGGCTATTTGATTTGTCCAACTTTAAATTTGTGTTTTTCTACTGGAAAATAACTTGATATTGAAATCTGATGTTGAAATTAAAAGACCATAACAATTCAGTTCTCTTTGGAGGCGCTGGGAGCATCAGATGAGCTGCTGGGAGCAACCCAGGGTGAGTTTTATAGACATTTTTGTGTTATTCTGTTTTTGCTCTTACTTGTTTTCCTCCATATTTCTGAAATGTATGCAATAGACATTAGATTTTCTTTTTGTGCCCTGTATTCTCAGCCAAACTGACACTAAATTTCTACTGCAGTTGGGCACATCTCCATTTTTCACAGCATTTTTTTTTCATATGGCTCCAAAGAAATAGAAATAAAATGATTATGATGAAGCAGAAGTCTTTAAGGCTCTCAATCTGCTCACCCTTTTCTATCTGTGCAGGTGAAATTCTCCATGTTGATTTTTTTTATGTATGAGCTTTAAATTAAAAAAATTTTTTTAATGTTTATTTATTTTTGAGAGAGAGAGACAGAGTGGGAGTGGGGGAGGGGCAGAGAGAAGGAGAGACACAGAATCCGAAGGAGGCTGCAGGCTCTGAGCTGTCGGCATAGAATCCGACCAGGGGCTCGAACTCATAGAGTGCCAGATCATGACCTGAGCCAAAGTAGGAAGCTCAACCGACTGAGCCACTCAGGTGCCCCAGGTTTCTTTATTTTTGAGAGACAGAGAGAGACAGAGCACAAGTGGGGGAGGGCCAGAGAGAGACACACAGAATCCGAAGCAGGCTCCAGACTCTGAGCTGTCAGCACAGAGCCCGATTGCGGGGCTTGAACTCACAGGCCGTTAGATTATGACCTGAGCCGAAGTCAGACACCCAGGCGCTCCTCCATGGTGATTTAAAGTAAACTCCTGGCTTCATTCTTGCTCAGTTCTTCAGCTTTTAATTTATAATCCTCCTTTTGGAACTTAATAAATTAAAAAGATAACATGTAAATCATTCAACAGAGCTTTCTGCAGCAGAAGCTTTAGGTGAACACTCGAAGAAAATTTTCTAAATAGTAAAATTAGGGGCACCTGGGTGATTCAGTCGGTTAAGCATTGGACTTCATCTCAGGTCATGATCTCACGGTTCGTGGGTTTGAGTCTGGTGTCATGCTCTGTGCTGACAGCTCAGAGCCTGGAGCCTGTCTTCGGATTCTGTGTCTCCCTCTCTCTCTGACTCTCCCCTGCTCACTCTGTTTCTGTCTCTCAAAAGTAAATAAAACATTTAAAAAATTTTAAATAGTAAAATTAATCCACAGCTACATTAAGATGTTATTATAAATTTTACTCTAAGTTCTAGACACCATGAGTTTAATTTAAACATTAACTGAAATACTTCTCCTGCCCCCAAAATACCTTCTTTTCCCATGCTTCCGCTTTGTTAGTTCCCTAATTTGATACTACCACAGTCTTTCCTCTGATAATGACAATGAAAAGGGCCACTATCTGCAGAAGACCAACATAATGAGTAATAGGAAATACTTGAGAATAAAGAGGTAATTAGAAGCAGAAGAGAAAGCCTTCTCTAGTCTTTTTTCATAAGCAATGTGGAGTTATTATCTCTGGCAGAGAGCCTGACCTTGAGGAGTGAGGTAAAACACCAGTAGCGATCAGTGATGGGAAAATGTAACAGGATTATAGGGCCTAAGGAACATGAGGGCGCCTTGCATGGGTGGGCACCCCTGGCAGGCTGTGCATCGAGGCAGCAGCATGTAGACAAGTGAGAGAAGAGAGACTCCCCACAGATGCCCAACCAAGCTGGCCCGGGGCACCTAGGAGAGGAAGAGGCAGGTCACCAAGACACCTTCCACTTAGCGCCCTAATTATCACATACAGGAATCCAATCAGAGTCGGGCAAGAGGGCCTGAGCTCCAGGCACAACTATTACTCCAGTTCTCTGTGAACTTGGGCCAGTTGCTTCCCCTCTCTGTGCCTCATTTTCTCTACCTGAAAAGAGAGAGAGAGAGAGAGAGAAAGAGAGAGAGAGAGAGAACATGCCCATCAGTTGATGAATGGATAAAGGAGATGTATTTGGGGCGCCTGGGTGGCTCAGTCGGTTGGGTGTCCAGCTCCAGCTCAGGTCATCATCTTGCCGCCTGTGTCAGACTCTGTGCTGACAGCTCAGAGCCTGGAACCTGCATTGGATGCTTTGTCTCCCTCTCTCTCTGTCTCTGTCTCTCTCTCAAAAATGAATAAAGATTAAACATTTAAAAAAAAAAGGAGATGTGGTATATATACACAGTGGAATGTATTGAGCTATGAAAAAGAATAAAACCTCTCTCTCAGCCCCTCCCCCACTCACTCTGTTTCTCAAAAATGAATAAACATTTTAAAAGTTTTTTAAAAAGGAGTGCACTTGTGATAAGCACAGAGTGATTAAATTTAAAATTTTTTAAATGTTTTTTTATTTTTGAGAAAGAGAAAGAGAGAGCACAAGCAGGGGAGGGGCAGAGAGAGAGGAAGACAGAGCATCTGAAGCAGACTCCAGGCTCTGAACTGTCAGCATAGAGCCCAACACAGGGCTCGAACCCACAAGCTGTGAGATCATGACCTGAGCCAAAGTCAGTCACCAAAATTGTTTTAAATAGCAGGGCCTGGGCCAAAGAGAAACTAATTTAAAAGGAAAAAAAGAACCAATTTTGTTTTACTTGTGGGCCAGACAACAGAATTGAACTTTAAGAAGAGCTGAGGATAATCTAGTCAGGACAGTGAGGCTATTAGCCCCGGACCTTGATCTGCAGCTGAAGAATGAGCAAGTCTGCCCTCATCTGAGGGATGGAGCAAAAGCAAGCCTCCATCACTCTCTCCAGTTTCCAAGCCTGCCTGGGTTTTATCCAGCCTCCTCTAAAGAAATATTAAAAACAAAAACAAAAACACAGCCACATTGCTGTTGTGCAGCAGCTTGCTGAAACACCTCTGCCTTCTGAAAGCCAGATCATTCCAATTACAGTCCCAGGGCATCATGGCTGAAGCCAACAGAGGAACAAGTAGTTTGCACTAATGAAAAATGCAGGCAAGAGGCAATAAAGAAAATTGTGCTCAAGGCCAGGATTTGTATGGCTTCGAGCAAGTTTTTTTCTTGGGGTAGAAAAATCTTAATTTTTT
Source organism: Crocuta crocuta (assembly GCF_008692635.1). Taxonomy (NCBI): domain Eukaryota; kingdom Metazoa; phylum Chordata; class Mammalia; order Carnivora; family Hyaenidae; genus Crocuta; species Crocuta crocuta. The sequence goes on along the minus strand of NW_027530988.1, from coordinate 1,107,473 downwards.
TCTCCTGTAAAGATTTATAGCTAAATATAATCCCTCCCCTCTCCAAGGTTGTTCTACATCTCTTGGTGAATCATGATTCTCCACACTGTTAATCCAAAAAACGTGTGTGTGGCACCTACTGTGTGTTCCAGCATGATTTAAGGTGTCGAACGGGAATTTTATTTTATTTTTTTCAATGGTTTTGAAACTTATTTATTTTTCTTAAATAGTTTATTGTCAAGTTGGTTTCCATATAACACGCAGTGCTCATCCCAACAAATGCCCTCCTCCATGCCCATCACCCCCCTTCCCCTCTCCCCGACTCCCATCAGCCCTCAGTTTGTTCTCAGCATTCAAGAGTCTCTCATGGTTTGCCTCCCTCCCTCTCCCCAATGATTTTTCCCCTTCTCCTCCCCCATGGTCCTCCGTTAAGTTCCTCCTAATCCACCTATATGTGCAAACATATGGTATCTGTCCTTCTCTGCCTGACTTATTTCACTCAGCATAACACCCTCAAGGTCCATCCATGTTGCTACACATGGCCAGGTTTCATTCTTTCTCATTGCCATGTAGTGTTCCATTGTACAGATAAATCACATCTTCTTGATCCCTAATGGGAATTTTAAAATAAGATACTGGACCATAAATTCTAGATGGAGGGACAACTCAAAGACAGAAGAAATTAAGGGACCAAATGATTGATACAGACAACAAATTTTTTTTTTTCTAATTCTTGACAGAGTGTCCAACAAGGAGAATGGAAGAGGCTGGTCTACTCAATCAAACCTCTTTAGTCACATATATTCGGCTTAGAGGCTTATCTGTAAATCAGAAGGTGCAGATGGCTGTGTTTGCCATGTTCCTCACTTTCTATGTCCTGACACTGATTGGGAACATCCTCATTGTCATAACTATTATCTATGACCGCCGGCTCCATACCCCTATGTATTTCTTCCTCAGCAACCTGTCTTTTATCGATGTCTGCCACTCCACTGTCACTGTCCCCAAGATGCTGATAGATACATGGTCAGAAGAGAAGCTAATCTCCTTTGATGCCTGTGTCACTCAGATGTTTTTCCTGCACCTCTTTGCCTGCACAGAGATCTTTCTCCTCACCATCATGGCCTATGATCGGTATGTGGCCATTTGCAAACCCCTGCAGTACATGACATTGATGAACTGGAAAGTATGCGTGCTGCTGGCTGTGGCTCTCTGGACGGGGGGAACCATCCACTCCATAGCCCTGACCTCTCTCACCATCAAGCTGCCCTACTGTGGTCCTGATGAGATTGACAACTTCTTCTGCGATGTACCTCAGGTGATCAAACTGGCCTGCACGGATACCCACATCATTGAAATCCTCATCGTCTCCAACAGCGGACTGATCTCTGTGGTCTGCTTTGTGGTCCTCGTGGTGTCCTACGCAGTCATCCTGGTGAGCCTGAGGCAACAGCTGTCAGAAGGCAGGAGGAAGGCCTTATCCACCTGTGCAGCCCACCTCACCGTGGTCACGTTGTTCCTGGGCCACTGCATCTTCATCTATTCCCGTCCATCCACCAGCCTCCCTGAGGACAAGGTGGTGGCTGTGTTCTTCACCGCTGTCACCCCCCTGCTGAACCCCATCATCTATACTCTTAGGAATGAAGATATGAAGAATGCCTTGAACAATTTAATGGGAAGGTTGGAGGGGAGAGGGAAAAAATGACAATGTCTAAGCTATTTTTGTAAGTTTGTTTATTTATTTATTTTGAGAGAAAGAGCAAGCAGGGGAGGGACAGAGAGAGAGGGCAAGAGATCTCCGGGTCATGAGTTCAAGCCCCACAGTGGGAGTAGTACTTAAAAGTAAATAAATACTAAAAATACTTTTTTTTTAAGTTTATTTATTTTGAGAGAGTGTGCACATATGTGAGCAGGAGGAGGGGCAGAGAGAGAGAGGGAGAGAGAGAGAGAGAGAGAGAGAGAGAGAGAGAGAGAGAGAGAGGGAATTCCAAGCAGGCTCCACGTTCAGCACAGAGTCCAAAGTGGGGCTCATCTCACAACCGTGAGATTGTGACCTGAGCTGAAATCAAGAGTTGGTCGCTTAACCGACTGAGCCACGCAGGTGGCCCCTAAGAATACTTTTGAAAGATCATACAACCACTTTGGTAAACAGCCTTGTAGTTTCTTACATATACTTACTACGTGATCCAATGACTCTAGGTATTTACCCAGGAGAAATGAAGACACAAGGCCAAACTAACCTGTAACTAAACATTTATGTCTACTTTATTCAAACTGTCAGAAACTGACAACACCCAAATGTCCATCAATAAATGAATGAATAAACAAAGTATGGTATACCATAAGGTATTACTCAACAATAATAAAACACAAGCTACTAATACCCTCTAAGACGTAGGTTAATCTCAGAAACAGCATGCAGTGCAAAAGAAATCAAGCACAGAAAAGTTCATACTGTGTGATTCAATTTATATGAAGCTCTAGGAAAGACAGACCTAATTTGTAGTGACAAAAACCAGATCCTTGGGTGTTTGGGTGGGGATAGAAGGACTGGTTGGGAAGGGGCTGCAGAAACTTTCTGGGGTGATGGAAACGTTCTACATCTTGATTGGAAAGATAGTTACGTGGTATACATAGATATATACCTTTGTCAAAATTTCTCAAACTGTACATTTAAAAATGCATGGATTTTATGTAATTAAATTTTACCTCAAGAAAGCTTATTTTAAAATAAGTCTTTATATATTTCCACCTTGTTTTTATCAAATAAAAGTACTATGAAAAATACAAAATAGACCAGGAATAATGAGAGAATCACTTTGAAAGTAATAACTCAATTCAATATAAATCAGTGAAGGCTTAAATAAACACCCTGCAAATAAATTTGAAGGCAAGATTGAAACCACTATAATTTATAAAACATAGGTGTGATATATATATATATAGCTTCCCAGAGGTCATAGCCCACAGAATCCACAAATCAAGAAAATATGTTCTCTCACAGCTATACTTGTTCCTGAAACTGAGTCCATGCCCCAAATTGTGTTCTTTTACTAGTGAAACCAGACCTTCTTTAAACTTTTCCAGATTCTTTTTCCTCATCTGTTCCACCATGATCTTTTCCTTTATATTTAGTAATAGTTAATAAGTCCTCCTCTTTAATACAGAAGCCTGCCCTGCTCTGTGCCATTTTATTTATTTTTTTAAACTATCATCTTAAAACATTGACACTTTCTTTTTTGTTGTTGTTTGTTTGTTTGTTTGTTTGGGGGTGGGGGCAGAGACAGGGGTAGAGAGAGAGAATCCCAAGTAGGCTCCACACTGCCAAAGCAGAGCCCAATGTGGGGCTCAACCCACGAACTGTGAGATCATGACCTGAACCAAAACCAAGAGAGTCTAACACTTAACTGATTGAGCCACCCAGGCACACCAATGTGCCATTTTACCTATTAATTTTGTTCTTTACTTTTACTGTTTCATTAAAGATATGGCCGTAATTATATTTGCAAATATACCCATCATGTACCTGGCTTCATGAAAAAAACCTGTCTCTGTCTGAGATGCTTCATGGCACTCTTCACTTCCCTATTTCTCAAGGTGTAAATGAGAGGATTCAGCAAAGGGGTGACCACCGTGTAGAAGACAGACACCACCTTGTCAATGGAGAAGCTAGTGTCTGGCCGAGTGTAGATGAAGATACATGGTCCAAAGAAGAAGGCAACCACCATGAAGTGGGATGAGCAGGTAGACAGGGCTTTCCGGCGCTCTTCAGCTGACTGTTTTCTAAGAGAGACCAGGATGATGGTGTAAGAGGTGACCAAAGCCAGGAAACAGGTGAGGGAGATGGTTCCACTATTGGACACAATTAGCATTCCCGTGAGGTATGTATCTGTGCAAGCCAGCTTGATGACAGGGGGCACATCGCAGAAGTAGCTATCAATAATGTTGGGGCCACAGTAAGGTAGACGAATGGTCAAGAAGGTCTGCACCAGAGAGTGAACAGTACCTCCCAACCAGAGAGCAAAGACAAGTTGTACACAGACTGTCATGTTCATCACATTAGAATAGTGCAATGGAGCACAGATGGCTACATAACGATCATAAGCCATAATGGTCAGCAAAAAGATCTCAGCACAAGCAAACAGATGTAGGAAGAAGAGCTGTGCAATGCAATTATCAAAGGAAATAGTCTTTCTCTCTAAAAGCAAGCCCTGTAGCATCTTGGGTACAGTGACAGATGAGTGGCAGATGTCAATAAAGGACAGATTGCTCAGGAAAAAATACATGGGGGTATGGAGGCGTGAAGTAAAGACTATAGTAACTATAATGAGAGTGTTCCCCAAAAGGGTTAGTACATATGTAATGGAGAATGCCACAAAAAATACTATCTCCAGCACCCAGTTATCAGTGAGTCCCAAAAAGACAAGTTCAGTCACTCTTGTTTGATTTAGAACATCCATCCAAAGAGTTATGAAAGGACCTTGCAGGGGAGGGAAAAAAAACATGAAAGCTAATTTAGCTTTAATAATATACAACTAGAATAAATTGAAGTGACTGCATTCCTATATAAATTATTTATTATCAAGGCATGTAAAATATAAGACCAACTTAAAAGCAACTGTTACAATATACCCATTATATATCAGGAGTCATTCCAAGCACTTTATATACACCATCCTATTTAACCACAACCGCACCATGGCATAGGCATTACTGTTTCTGGCTTGCAGATGAGATAAATGAACCTTACAGGAATGAACAAGCTGCCCAAAACCCTTAGCCACTAGTTAGCTGGCTTTTACCATCTCAGTCAAATCCACAGATAGTGCCAACTAATCTTCCAAAATACGACTCCCAACTAAAATTGTTCACCATTTCACTCTTCCTATCAAATAAAATGTACATGCAAAGCCTGCAACAGTCTGCTACCTATTTATTTTTCCAGTCTGGGATCTTCCTTTTTCCCCTATGTATTCGTCTCTCCAGGCAAGCAAGTTACTACACTTCAGCCATGCTATCTCCCCCTTTAAGAAAACTTTGCTGATACAATCAAATCCTGTCTCTTCTCTTCCATACCTATTTAATGGTACTGAACTGTAAAAGAGAAGAAAAGAAGACATTTGTTTCTGTTCCCCATTAAATTGAAATCTTCTTAAAAAGCAATAACTACATAGGAATTTCCATTTGCAGCCCTTAGTATGGCTTATCGCACACAGTAGCTGTTCAGGAAACACTATTATTTGAATCTGAACCTAACTTCTTAGGTAACTTGGAAAAAAAAATCTAATTCTTCCTTCACAATAAAGCTTAAAAATTACTTATAAAACTTAATTTTTTTAATTCTGTAATATGATTTGTCCTCTAGGAGATATATTGTATAAATACTAAAGCTATTTTGCCCCTAATTTTCTATACTGGTTGGCTAGCCAAAAACTATAACAGAATTTAGGAAATAATTACCACAACCATAAAAAATATTTATATTCTTGATTCAATTACTTCACTTGTAGGAGTCTCCTAAGCATCCAAACTGTCAAAAGAGCTAAATGCAAGAAAATATTAATTACAGCATTATTTAAAATAACAGTCATAGGACTTTTTTGAAGCTTAAATGAATATAGTGGAAGTTGAATAGAATTACACACAGCCATTAAGAAAGGTAGTAACAAAGGATTGCCAATATGAAAAATTTTGTAATGTTATGAAGAATAAAACATGAGATAAAATTTGTTTATGCATTCTCAACAATTTAAAATGATAGAGCCTGGGAATGTAAACTGGTGCAGCCCCTCTGGAAAACAGTGTGGAGGTTCCTCAGGAAACTAACAATAGAACTCCCCTAGGACCCAGCAATAGCACTGCTAGGAATCTACCCAAGGGATACAGAAATGCTGATGCATAGGAGCACATGGACCCCAATGTTCATAGCAACACTCTCCACAATACCCAAAACATGGAAAGAGCCTAAGTGTCCATCAACGGATGAATGGATCAAGAAGATGTGGTTTATCTATACCATGGAATACTACATGGCAATGAGAAACAATGAAATCTGGCCATGTGTAGCAACATGGATGGACCTTGAGGGTGTTATGCTGAGCGAAATAAGTCAGGCAGAGAAGGACAAATATCATATGTTTGCACGTATAGGAGGATTAGGAGGAACTTAACTGAGGAACAAGGGGGAGAAGAAGGGGGGAAATGGTGGGGGAAAGGGAGAGAGGCAAACCATGAGAGACTCTTGAATGCTGACAAAAACTGAGGACTGATGGATGTAGGGGGGAGGAGGGATGGGCATGGAGGAGGGCACTTGTGGGGATGAGCACTGGGTGTTATGTGGAAACTAATTTGACAATAAACTATTTGTAAAAAATAAAATAAAATGCTAATAAAAAAATGATAGAGCCTGGGTGGCTCAGTCAGTTAAGCATCGGGCTCTTGATTTTGGTTCAGGTCATGATCTAATAGTCATGAAATCAAGCCCCAAGTTGGGATCCCCGGTGGGCATGAAGCCTGCTTAAGATTTTCTCTCCCTCTCTCTCTGACCCTCCCTTGCTTGTGTGTGTGTGTATGTGTGTGTGTGTGTGTTCTCTCATATGTTTGTGTGTGTGTGTGTGTGTGTATGAGATCAAAAGTTGGAGTCTTAACCAACTGAGCCACCCAGGTGCCCTGAGTGTCAGGCCACAGAGTACCTGGGTGGCTCTGTCAGTTAAGTCTCCAACTCTTTATCTCAGCTCAGGTCTTAATCTCAGGGTCTTGAGTTGAAGCCCTGTGTTGGACTCCACACTGGGTGTGAGGTCTACTTAAAAAAATCTTTTTCACTAAAATATATTAGTGCCATATAAATTATCAAAATTCAAAGTAGATTAGAAGAAAATATTGTAACATATATGACCAAAAAAGGATAATATTCCTATTATGTAAAGAGCTCTTTTTTTTAAATTTTTTTTAATGTTTTATTTATTTCTAGGAGAGAGAGACAGCGTGAGCAGGGGAGGGTCAGAGAGAGAGGGAGTGACAGACTCTGAAACAGGCTCCAGGCTCTGAGCTGGCAGTCAGCACAGAGCCCGACGCGGGGCTCGAACCCACGCACCGCGAGATCATGACCTAAGCGAAAGTCGGACGCTTAACCGACTAAGCCACCCAGGCGCCCCGTAAAGAGCTCTTAAAATATGACAAGAAAGAACAAATGACAATTAAATGTGGACAAAAAATATGAAAGGGCACATCCCAGGAAAAGAAATGCAAATGACAAATAAGTATGAATAAAAAGATACTCAACCTCAGGAGTGTGTTTAAAAAATGCTTTTTATCTCTCTTCAGATTGGCAAAGGTATAAGAAACTGAGTATTCTATAGACTGCTACTGGAAGTAGATATTATTAAGATCTTTTTGAAAAATGACCTGGCAGTACCTATCAAAAGTCTAAATGCCCATACCTCTAATCAAGAAGCCCACTGCTAGGACTGTATTTAATAGAAATAAAGGAGTAAGTAATTAAGGATAAATGTTATTGAAGCATTTTTAGCAAAACAAGGAACTGTAATTGAACAAGGAATAAATTGAATATTTATTAACAGAGAAATAAGTAAATAAATTTTAGTACAGCCATGACTTGGAGTAGTATGTAGCTATTAAAAAAAAAATGAGTTGCATCGGGCACACTGACTTAAAGCAGTGGTTGTCAATATGGCCGCATGTTAGAAACACCTGGGGTGGGTGGGGTGGTGGGGAGGGTGGAGTTTGAATTTTGCTTCACAGGCCTCACCTGAGACAATGAACTCAGACTTTTTAAGGATTGGACCTATCAGTCCTTTTAAAGCTCTTTGGCATTTCTAACATATCCAAGATCACAAACTGTTAACTTCAAGGTATGTCAACAATATATTGTTAAGTGAAATGGGTGCATTACGAATATAATGTGAACCAGGAGGGGAGGGAAGGAGGGAGAGAAGAAAAGAGGGGAGGGAAGAAAGAAAGAAGAAGCAAACAAAGGAACAGAGGAAGGAGGGAATCAAGAGATTTGTGTGTGTCTGTGCATTGGCTCAAACATACATACATAGATATTCATGAATTACTTGTGCATATATTTATTCTTAAAAGGATAGAAAGTAGGTGTGAAAGAATACACACTTTAACATTAACTACCTATGGAAGTATAAAATTGAAAGGACTAGGAAGGTTTTATTAATTTTTACATTATACTTCGTGTTTAAGTTTGTATAATAAGCACGGGTTACTTTCTTTAAAAAGCAAAGTAGTAAAAGCATGTGTCTGGGGAAAAAAGGAAAAGAAATGAAAATGCTCAGGGGATCATGAGCACATTTTTCCTTCTCCACGTTTAAGAGTTTATAATTTGGTTGTGTGTCTTCTAAGGAAATATTCTTAAAATGGGGAGGATCTTTCCCATAAACCCCTGGTCAGCAATGCACTAGCAGCAAAGAACCAAGAGCTGTTCTGTTTTCAGCTAGGAAAAAGAGGGAAGAGGGTTGTCACAAGAGCACATTCAACGAATTCAAGTAACTGTGACCTTTGGCCTTCACCTCCCTAAGCCTCAATTTTCTGAGCTATAAAATAGGAACCTGGTACATCTGTTATATATAATTAGATGTAGCAAATATCCAGGTCTCCTGTTGAAAAGATTAAGAGAGAAGCAAGTGGATGGGAAGACTCTCTAGCTTCATTATAGACTCTGTGGCACAGAAAATGGTTGTTAAAAATTGAAGCTCGTAGGCACATTTTACTTTAGAAAAACCTAATGAGAAGCACTGAATCTTGGGATTGGCTGAAATTCACAAAGCCAAGTTAATTCCCTTGATGGTCTTAGGCTGTTTCTAGGGACAACAGATGTAGCTGCTACATTTTCAGACCAGACGAATCTACACTGTGCTGAGAAAAAGTGTTTTTGCTCTGGTATTTTTAAAGAATGGGTTAATGGGGCCCCTGGATGGCTCAGTTGGTAAAGAATGTGACTCTTGATCTCAGGGTTGTGAGTTCAAGCCCCATGTTAGGTGTGAAGATTACTTGAAAATAAAATCTTTTTTTAAAAAGTAAATAAATAAAAATAGGTGGGTTGAGACTTTAACTCTGAGATTAGGTGCCTTTATAAAAGTTACTTAGCCTCCCTGAGCTTCAATTTTCTCATTTGTGCAAACTGAAATCATGAACTTACTTTAGAACTGTAACTAAAGTGTTACTTACACATTGCCTGGCACTTCAAATGTATAAAAGTCCCTTCTTTTCATTTATACCTATGGATCTCTGTGAGGAAATGTTCCCAAAAGACCAGAGAAAATGTAAGTCATGTGTTTACACAACCTAAAACAAAGATCACAAACAAGTGGATGAAAGAAAATAAGGAGTCGGTGATTAATCAAACAGTATTTAGTGAATGCCTCAGCACGATCTGTGCCCAAGGAACATTCTTCCCTCAGACCTTGCCATGGCTTTCTCTGTCTCATTTTTTTAAATTTTTAATGTTTATTTATTTTTGAGAGAGAAAGACAGAGTATGAGTAGGGGAGGGGCAGAGAGAGAGAGAGGGAGACACAGAATCCGAAGCAGGCTCCAGGCTCTGGGCTGTCAGCACAGAGCCTTAGGTGGGGCTCAAAATCACTAAGAGATTATGACCTGAGCTGAAGTCGAACACATAATTACCTGAGCCACCCAGATGCCCCCTTTCTGTCTCATTGTTTTATGTTTATTTATTTATTTATGTACTTATTTTTAAGTAATCTCTACATCCAACGTGGGGCTCGAACCCATGACCTCAAGATCAAGAGTTGCATGTTTGACTGAGCCAGCCAGGCAGCCACCCTTCTTATTCATTAATAAGGCCTTATCTCAAATACCACCCCTGTGTGGTGGCTTTTCTGATGCTTCTACCTAAAAGAACATTCTCCAATTATACAATATCCTAGTGCATCTTCTTTGTAGCATGTATAACTACCTGAAATCACCTGAATTATTTACATCTATGTTTATCATCTGCCTTTCCAAATATAAACCCCTTGAGGGCAAGGATTAGATCTGCGTTGTTTACTGCTACATACCCAAAACTTGTGCTCAGCAGTGAATGAGATCCCAAAACGCAACCCACACTATGTTGAGCCGTGAAACTATGACTTCCATGCTCCAAAACTACAGAACTCCTCAAGAAATGCTAGGCAGTTTCTGCCCTAAAGGGTCCATAAAAACATATGTGGTTAAAATTAATAACTATGTTAAAAATAATAATCATAAATAATAATAATTAACTTTCTTTAAAAAGAAAAGGTATACAGTGCCTACTGGAAGTAGGAGATTTAGCACTCTCCTGATTTTTTAAGATTCCATTCTTTCCTCCTTCTGAAAAGATTCAGAGGATCTCCTTCAACCTTCCCAATCTGTGTTTCTCTACTCTTCTCAAGCCTTTCCCACGCCTTGCCCACCACCATGCTGCTCTATTGTGTCATATCTCTTTTCTTCTCTTTCTCCCATCCCCGGAAAGTAAGAGGAAAAAAGTCTGGAGGGCTTAGGAAGAATAAGAAAAAAATGTGAACAAATGAGGCACATTGGAATGGCCTAATAAACCTGCAGGAAAGAAATGCACACATAAAGATGGTATGAATGACACCTGGACAGTGCTCATTTGCTATAAACTCATTAAATTTCATTCATTCCTGAGTCCTCCAATAAACTCAAAGATGAGCTGATCCATGAATTATTTAGCAGATGGGGACTTTCAAGTGTAGAAAAAAAGACTCAGGGCTTGTAAACTAAGGATGTCAAATAGAAAATACTGAATTCAAATTATTGAGGTCAAATAAAAATTAATTTTTAAGTGCCTCTTTTATTGAGTTAGTAGTGGACTTTTTTAAAAAGAAAATTTCTTGGGGGCAAAAAACAGCTTCTTTTTTATATTTAAGGTATCAAGATTTAAGCCTTGAGGTAAACATTTATTTCTAATTCAAAGCTTTCATCTTTTACTTTTTCTTTTAAGTGGGCTCCATGCCATATGTGGAGCTTGAACTCATGACCCTGAGATCAAAAGCCACATGCTCCACCAACTGACCCATCCAAGCATCCTCAGAATTTTCATCTTTTAGTCTATTAATAGATCAAAAGACTAGTTTCTTACTAAATGGAGTGTTAAGAAATTAATCACAGAGATAAGGTGGGAGTAAAGTGTCCTCATTCTACTGTGAACACCAAAGTAAATTAGAAAAGAATACCTACTTCCTCTGATATAATAACAGGTCCTTTCAGAGATACATGCAACCTTTAACAAGAAGTACAGTGGTGGGAATAATTTTTTTCCAGGCATCCCTTCTATACCTGGGTCAAAACCTACTCACAACCAGAAAGTTATGATGGTTGTGCTTCTTTCTTACTCCAACACTGATTTGTCATGGACTCTTTCCTAGAATTACAGAGATTTGATGGGATAGCAGAAAGAGAAGTGTAGACACCCACAAAGAAACCTAAATGAGACCTCTCTGACCTTATGTACTACCACCCTCCCTTCATTCACTCAGCTCCAGTTAGATTGACTCCTTGCTATTCCTCAAACGGAGCACATTCCCACCTGACGGCCATTGCACTGGTTGCTTCCTCTGCTGGGAACCTCTTCTCCTAGATCCCATAGTCAATTCTCCCTTCCCTTTAGTGCCTTTCCTCAAATATTACCTTCTCACTAAGGCTTATGCTGATGACCCTACAGAAAACTAGAACTCACCCAGATCAGCATGCCTGATCCCGTTTACTCTGATCTACTTTTTTATTTTTTGAAAGCACTGATCACCTTCTAATATACTACATAATTGATTTATTTAATTAGTCTATTGTTTCTTACTGTCTATCTCCTGCTGCTAGAATGTCAACTCCATAGGGCAGGAACTTTTGTATGTTTTGTTCAATGAAGTATCCAAAGTATCTGGAAAATTACATAGGACATAGTATTAGTTCAATAAATATTTTTAAATGATTATAATCTCTCCAACATTTTAACTTAGTCCTTTAGGAATTGATCATTAGAAATGAACTTACTGGGGTGCATGCGTGGCTTAGTTAGTTAAGTGGCTGACTCTTGATTTCAGCTCAGATCATGGTCTCACGGTTCATGAGTTCAAGCCCTGCATTGGGCTCTGTGCTCACTGTGTGGAGCCTGCTTCAAATCTCCCTTGTTCTGGCCCTCCCCCTACTCTCAAAAATAAATAAATGCTAACAAAAAAATTTTTTAAAGAAAGAATTTATTAGCTTAAAGATTATGATTTAAAATACAGTGTTGCCAAACAGCTTTCCATAATGTTTGCAGGATTAAGTAATTCACTCATGGTCACTTGGTTAGCAATTGGTTGAAATGGGATTTGAACCTTTCAAAGCCTATACTCTCAACCACTGCACCATGCTACTTAGAAAAGATTGTACCAAAAAAAATCAAGTGGTCTTTAAAGAACAAGAAATTACAACTATGCACCCCTTGAAGGAAGGGAAATATCTCATTCAGTTTTCTATCCACATAGCAAAGTACTTGGCACAAAAGAGGAACTCACTAAATACTTGTTGAATTAATTGACAACAAATATTTTTAAAAAGTAATATTGCATATAACGAACGTGAAAAGTCTCAAAATTTGAGGGGGGGAGTTGATCTCCGCATTAAAATAGTTATCCACGTTTTTAAAGAAATCAGTAGAAACCTTGTCTACAAAGGGGTAATTGAGCTAAAAGGATCAGAATCCCCACTGGGCATCAATATTGTGTACATTAATGTGTATATTGTATATCATGAAGGACTGAAGGACATTGAAAATCTGCCCTTTCCTGCCCTTTGATCTTTCCTCTTACCTTTCACTCAAGGGCTGTGCAATGCCTATGGCAACTTCACAAAGTAGACCGTAACAACTTTCCCCTTTTTTGAAATCACGGCTCTGAAGAATATAGTGATTTGCTGGAGATCCAACATGATGAGCAGCAGAGTTTAATCCTTTAAATCCTACCTCCTTAATTTCAGTCTAGTCATCTCTGCCATTTCCTCAGAGACACCCTAAGTCTTTTCTCTGTTTCCACCTGTTATTTCAGCACTGCAGCCTCAGACCTTGGCAAAGATACGCTTAGAAAAAACTCCTTTTGGCAAGAGGAACCTGAGTTTTTATCTTACTAGACCATCACCATTTCAGCCTCAAATGAATTTGATCTTGAGCTACCAAAGTCTTTTTCCTGTTAACGTTCATTTATTCTTGAGAGAAAGAGCACGAGAACAAGCAGGGGCAGAGAGAAAGAGGGAGACCCAGAATCTGTAGCATGCTCCAGGCTCTGAACTGTCCACACAAAGCCCCATGCAGGGCTCAAACTCATGAACCACAAGATCACGACCTGAGCTGAAGTTGGATTCTTAACCCACTGAGCCACCCAGGCACCCCAGAGCTGCCAAAATCTTACTTAGAGGGATCTTTTAGGAGGGAACTCCTTAGCTGTCTCAACTGAATGCCAGGGGCTTAAACCCTAAAGAAGAGGCAAGTAGAAGCTCTTGGAACACATTGAAGTATGACAGCTTTATTTCTCTAATAAAATGGAATATGGTTAAGTTTCAGAGATGCTTCATGGCTCGCCCTACCTTTGCAGGGCAGAATCAGAATTCTGTCCGAGGCCTCCTGCCCTTAGATTTTTCCACTACTCGGCAGTTGCTTCTAGAGAGCTGAGGTAGATTAACTCCTCTTTTAGTATATTGTACCTAGTTGGTTTTTTTTTTTTAAAGATTTTGTTCTTCACAGTATATATAGTGTTTACCTTTTTAAGATTTGATTCTTCATAGTATATTATGATATCTACCTGGTTGCCAACCAAAAGAGGAAAAGAAACCTCTGAGAAAGAAAGCTACTCTGAGGGGTTTTAAAAGTAAGAACCAAATGGTGTCCTCTTCTCTGTGTACAGAGAAGACACCCAACAGCGCTTCCCCCATAGATTACAGGTTTGGGGTCCTGGTAAGTTATGTCCCATTGAGTGGCACTGGATTGGGAAGCCCAGGGGAGCAGAGCTCTCATGCTTCAGCTGTACTCCTCCATTTCTTCTTTAGAATAGCCCAAATCTAATATGTATGCTGACTTTCAGAGCACCAGAAAGATAGGCTTTCTCTGGTGGTAAAAAGGACTCCATTGCTGACACAAACAAGCAAAGACTGAATGACCATCTGCCAATAGAAGAGACTCGTTCTTTCTTTGGAAGATTGTATCATATTCAACGTTCATTCCACAAACATTTGTGAATGCCTAGCAGGCAGAGGGAAGTGATGGTCTTGATCCCTCTCAATCCCAAAACTCAATAATCCCATGGCTTTTTTGGTGACTAGGAAGAAGGAACAGGTGCTGGGGCAAAATCTAAAAGGTGACAAGTCATAGTCCTAGATGCTGAGGAATCTCGGAGGATTTATGTATTTGTGATGTGTTGGGGGTGCCTTTGTAGAAAGCAACACAATGAAAAAGTATACTGAGTCCTGAGACAGAAGAGAAATTAAAATAATTCTCATAAATTAAGAGTCCTCCTACTAAATGTATAAATACCACATCAAGTAAAGAGGTGGTGATACTCACCAATTTTCTCCAATTACACAGGGGTGATTTAGCTAGCTGTTGTTATGTTCTTTCTTCCATTTCTTCCATAATCCCTTCTGAAATGAAACAGAAAGAAAAGAAACACTAATTTGGTCATTAGCAACTAGTTATCTGTTTAAATAGTCTCACCCTTTTAATGTTGGTCTCTGAAATTTTTTTTAAATCTCTTTCCTTCTCTGTAAAATTTGCATTTGTCCTTTTCAATACTTCTGCCTTCTTCTAGCCAAGTATGATACAACTAAGCCTACTTGACCTTGCCACTTTAATCCATAACTACCATGGATACCATTAGAATTATATTTGAACAGATTCCAAAATCTGCCACTCAAAGCCATTCCTTCATTCAACAAACATTTTTATGGAAGGAAAGTACTTGTTTTTTGTTAATATAAATAAGTCATATGCTTTGAGATATAAGCTAATACAAACTTAAAGCTTAAAATTTTTTATCAAGAAAATATAAACGTTTTGATCATGGTACTCATGTCACAATGTATACATATATCAAATCATCACACTGTCACCTCAAGTATATGCAATCTTTACTTGTCTGTCAATTACACCTCAATAAAGTTGCGGAGGGGAGGAAAAAATAAAAAAGTTTCTGAGTTATGTCAAGTCAAAACCAGTTAGTCTTAGGTTCTATTGTCCTGCTGAACAAATAAGTATTATTGAGTAAAGACCTATTTTGTGAAATAATATATCTAAAAATTTGGATTCTGGGGGGCCTGGCTGGCTCAGTCAGTAGGGTATGAGATTCGTGATCTCATGATCATGAATTCAAGCCCCATGTTCCTCATGGAGCCTATTTAATAAATAAAGAAATAAAACTAATACTCATTTTAAAAATTTGGATTCTGGGGGCGCCTGGGTGGCTTAGTCGGTTAAGCGTCCGACTTCAGCTCAGGGCATGATCTCGCTGTTCGTGGGTTCAAGGCCCGCGTCCGGCTCTGTGCTGACTGCCAGCTCGGAGCCTGGAGCCTGTTTCAGTCTGTGACTCCCTTTCTCTCTGACCCTCCCCTGCTCACGCTGTCTCTCTCTCTCTGTCCTAGAAATAAAAAAAAAAAAATTAAAAATTTGGATTCTGTTCTTTTTTTTCACTCCTTTAACAAACTGATCTATCATAACCCTGAGTACACTTGTGCAGGTCACTTGACTTTATTTTCATTATCTGGAACATAGGCACTAATGTGATCCCTTTAATCATTGTGATGGTTAATTTTATGTGTCAACTTGGCTAGACAGTGGTACCCACTGTATGGTCAAATACAGGTCTAGATGTTGTTGGGAAGGTGTTTTTCATATGTGATTAACATTTAAATCAGTAGACTTTAAGTAGATTACCTTCCATATTGGGGTTGGCCTTATGCAATCAGTGGAAAGCCTTTAAAGAAAAGATTGAAGTCCCCAGAAAAAGGAATTCCACTTCCTGACTCCGGACTGCAAGACTGACGCCTGCCAGTTTCCAGCCTGCTAGTCTGTTCTGCAGACTTCAGATCTGCCAGGCCCCACAACTGCATGAGCCAATTCCTTAAAATAAATCTCTCTCTCTGTCTCTCTCCCATTCTGTCTCTCCCTTTCTCTATATATATGTACAATTTAGTTTAATGATAGATGATAGATGAATAGATCAATTGATAGATAGATAGATATCCTATTAGTTACATTTTTCTGGAGAACCGTGACAAATACAATTACCTCCCTCACAATTGTTTTAAAGATGGGAATGTGGCTTAGGTTTAGGAAAGTTTAGGTATATAGGAAGACCATTGTTCATTATCACTCCCAGGAGATAAACTTCTCCTAAAGATCTTATATTCTCTCTCCTCCCTCAACATCTACTTTATCTAAACAGCAATAGTCATTATTACTTTTTTTTTCAATGTTTTATTTATTTCTAGGAGAGAGAGAGAGAGAGACAGCGTGAGCAGGGGAGGGTCAGAGAGAGAGGGAGTCACAGACTGAAACAGGCTCCAGGCTCTGAGCTGGCAGTCAGCACAGAGCCCGACGTGGGGCTCGAACCCACGAACCGCGAGATCATGACCTAAGGGAAAGTCGGACGCTTAACCCACTAAGCCACCCAGGCGCCCCAGTCATTATTACTTTTTAAGGGTGAGGCAGATAGAGGATAGGAAAACTCAGTGTCATAAACCAAATCAATCAACCTACTTACTTTATGACACTCTCTTTAAAAGACCAAGGCAATATTCCTCAATGTATAATCAGTAACATTCATTTACAGACTTATCTCGCTTGTTTAAAACAAATTTTCCACTGACATTAAACACTTACCACCTACTCCTGTACGTCCTCATTATCCAGTTGTCCTCTTATGATCTGTAACAGAAGCCCAGGATGGAAAATCCTAGAGCACAAAATTTTTATACAGGGTAGATTTCAGGCTTGAAAGCTTTGGAATTTTTATCTGTCTGACACAGGATTTTGAAGTGATCATTGGATGACTGTAATTGAACTTGCCATCAGTGAATACTCAGGGGGACTATTATAAGTTTTCCATTTCAATGAATTTCTTGTTATTAGTCTCATCCATTTAGCAGTTTAATAAGTGGACAATAAAACCAGCAGCCTCCAAATATTGAAGAGTGCCAAACTTTTGGCAATTAGCATGACATCAGTTTGTTTAGCCACTGCACTAACAATTGTGATACACACCAGAGATTCAAAGTCCACTGACAAATGGAATCTCACCCATGAATCCTAAATAAATTAGTATCAATCCATGGACTCCCAAAATGCCCAATATGCAGCCTGGAACTCACTTAGTTTCCAGAAATATCTGACTCAACACCTCCTCATTTGTCTTTTCTACTGCTTGAGTAAAACTTCAAAGCAAAAAAATACAATCTGCTCTGTACAGGTTATCCACATAAGATAACCTCTTTACATAAAGCAAAAATACCAAGATGTTTGGAACCAGCTAGTTTTTAAATCTCCTTAAAATAGCTTTGACTACCTAAAGCAAAAATAATAATAACCCATGGTGGAATTTATAATATGCCAAATAAAATATACAGTAATAATAAGAAAAAAGTCAGGGAGGAGGAAAATGGAAGTTTGGAAGATTCTTATGTTATATAGGCAGTGGTATAATATTATTTTGTAATATACCACTTTAAAGTGTCTTCTCTAAATGCTAGAGAAACAGTAAAATGAAGTGGTATAGTTAATAATGTAATAGTAGAGAAGAAATAAAATCTTTTTAAAAGCTCAGTTAACCCAAATGATAAAAAGAGAAAGAACATAGGAAACTTAGGATGGAAAGCAAATAGCAAAATGGTAGATTTAAGGGTGGCTGGGTGGCTCAGTCAGTTAAGCGTCCGACTTCAGCTCAGGTCATGATCTCGCGGTTCATTGGTTTGAGCCCCACATCGGGCTCTGTGCTGACAACCAGCTCAGAGCCTGGAGCCTGTTTCAGATTCTGTATCTCCCTCTCTCTCTGACCCTCCCCTGCTCACGCTGTCTCTCTCTCTCTCTCAGAAATAAATAAAACGTTAAAAAAATTTTAAATGGTAGATTTAAACCAAACCCAATCAATAATCACATCAAATATAAAATGGTCTACCTTGTATTTAGTATATGTAAAGAACTCTTAAAACTCAACAATAAAAAGACAAATAACCAACCTGAGAGTGGGCAAAAGATTTAAACTGACATTTTCCCAAAGAAGAAACACAAATGGTCAATAAGCCCATGAAAATTTTTTCAACATCATTAGCCTACAGAGAAATGTGAATCAAAGCCACAGTGAGATACCACTTCACATGCACTAGGGTAACTATAATCAAAAAGACAGAAAAATGACAAATGTCAGAAAGGATGTGGAGAAATTAGAACCCCCAGTAATAATAGGTAAAAATATAAAATGATGCAGGCATTTTGGAAAATAGTTTGACAGCTCTTCAAAATGTTAAATACAGACCTATCATAACCCAGAAGATTCACTCCTATACCCAAGAGAATTAAAAACATATATTCACACAAAAATTTGTACATATTCATTGCAGCATTATTCATGCTATCCAAAAAGTGGAAACAACTAAAATGTCTATCAATTGACAAATGGTTAAACAAAATGTGGTATGTTCATAAAATGGAATATTATTCAGTAATAAAAAGGAATGAGGTACTGATACATGATACATGTATTTACCTTTGCAGAGTAGGAGATAGACTACGAAGTTTGATGATGTTGAGGAGAAAAGGATACAGAGGCAACAAATGTCACAGGCCCTGGCAGAGTTCCATCATTGCAAGTCAGTAAACACACAGCAGACTATAAACATTACAGATACTGTGCAATTACCAGAATCACCAGAACAGTGAGAGTAGGAAAAAGAACAAGGGATGGGAGAGTGCTCCCGAAGTCCAGGCCAGAAGCACCAGAACTACCTCAAGCCATGGGTATCACCTTACTAAAGGTGCAGACCCCATGGGCCTTGACCAGACGATTCCAACCCTCTGGTGCAGGAAGAGATGGAGGATACTGACAATAAGAGTGTAGGACAGCAAGGTAGACCAGTGAGACAGGATGTGAATCAGAGCTATAGACCATAATACTTCAGGGCCCCTCTTCACCAAACACAGCATAGTAAGGAACCTCCATACTGTTTTCCAGAGTGGCTTCACCAGTTTGCAAACCCACCAGCAGTGTAAAAGTGAGCCTCTTTCTCTGCATCCTTNCTTGACCAGACGATTCCAACCCTCTGGTGCAGGAAGAGATGGAGGATACTGACAATAAGAGTGTAGGACAGCAAGGTAGACCAGTGAGACAGGATGTGAATCAGAGCTATAGACCATAATACTTCAGGGCCCCTCTTCACCAAACACAGCATAGTAAGGAACCTCCATACTGTTTTCCAGAGTGGCTTCACCAGTTTGCATACCCACCAGCAGTGCAAAAGTGAGCCTCTTTCTCTGCATCCTCGCCAACATGTTGTTGTCTGAGTTGTTAATGTTAGTCATTCTGACAGGTATGAGATGGTATCTCAATGTGGTTTTGATTTGCATTTCCCAGATGATAAGTGATGTTGAGCATTTTTTCATGTGTTGGTTGGCCATCTGGATGTCTTCTTTGGAGAAGTGTCTATTCATGTCTTTTGCCCATTTCTTCACTGGATGATTTGTTTTTTGGGTGTTGAGTTTGATAAATTCTCTATAGATTTTGAATACTAACCCTTTATCTGATATGTTGTTCGCAAATATCTTCTCCAATTCCGTCGGTTGCGTTTTAGTTTTGCTGATTGTTTCCTTCGCTGTGCAGAAGCTTTTTATTTTGATGAGGTCCCAACAGTTCATTTTTGCTTTGGTTTCCCTTGCCTCCAGAGATGTGTGGAGTTAGAAGTTGCTGTGGCCAAGGACAAAGAGATTTCCGCCTGCTTTCTCCTTGAGGATTTTGATGTCTTCCTGTATTACATTTAGGTCTTTCATCCATTTTGAGTTTATTTTTGTGTATGGTGTAAGAAAGTGGTCCAGGTTCATTTTTCTGCATGTCGCTGTCCAGTTCTCCCAGTACCGCTTGCTGAAGAGACTGTCTTTATTCCACTGGATAGTCTTTACTGCTTTGTCAAAGATTAGTTGGCCATACATTTGTGGGTCTATTTCTGGGTTCTTTATTCTGCTCCATAGATCTGAGTGTCTGTTTTTGTGCCAGTACCGATGATTACAGCTTTGTAATACATCTTGAAGTCTGGGATTGTGATGCCTCCAGCTTTGGTTTTCTTTTTCAAGATTACTTTGGTTATTTGGGGTCTTTTCTGGTTCCATACAAATTTTAGGATTGTTTGTTCTAGTTTGTGAAGAATGCTGGTGTTATTTTCATAGGGATTGCATTGAATATGTAGATTGCTTTGGGTTGTATTGACATTTTAAAAATATTTGTTCTTCCTATCCGGGAGCATGGACTATTTTTCCATTTTTTTTGGTGTCTTCTTCAATTTCTTTCATATATTTTCAATGTATAGATTTTTCACCTCTTTGGTTAGATTTATTCCTAGGTATTTTATGGGTTTTGGTACAATTGTAACTGGGATCAACTCCGTGATTTCTCTTTCTGTTGCTTCATTATTCGTGTATAGGAATGCAACCAATTTCTGTGCATTGATTTTATATCCTGCGACTTTGCTGAATTAATTGATCAGTTCTAGCAGTTTTTTGGTAGAGTCTTTTGGGTTTTCCATATAGAGTATCATGTCATCTGTGAAGAGTGAAAGTTTGACCTCCTCCTGGCCGATCTGAATGCCTTTTATTTCTTTGTGTTGTCTGATTGNTCAAGATTACTTTGGTTATTTGGGGTCTTTTCTGGTTCCATACAAATTTTAGGATTGTTTGTTCTAGTTTGTGAAGAATGCTGGTGTTATTTTCATAGGGATTGCATTGAATATGTAGATTGCTTTGGGTTGTATTGACATTTTAAAAATATTTGTTCTTCCTATCCGGGAGCATGGACTATTTTTCCATTTTTTTTGGTGTCTTCTTCAATTTCTTTCATATATTTTCAATGTATAGATTTTTCACCTCTTTGGTTAGATTTATTCCTAGGTATTTTATGGGTTTTGGTACAATTGTAACTGGGATCAACTCCGTGATTTCTCTTTCTGTTTCTTCATTATTCGTGTATAGGAATGCAACCAATTTCTGTGCATTGATTTTATATCCTGCGACTTTGCTGAATTAATTGATCAGTTCTAGCAGTTTTTTGGTAGAGTCTTTTGGGTTTTCCATATAGAGTATCATGTCATCTGTGAAGAGTGAAAGTTTGACCTCCTCCTGGCCGATCTGAATGCCTTTTATTTCTTTGTGTTGTCTGATTGCTGAGGCTAAGACTTCCAATACTATGTTGAATAACACTGGTGAGAGTGGACATTCTTGTCTTCTTCCTGATCTTGGGGGGAAGCTCTTAGTTTTTCCCCATTGAGGATGATATTAGCAGTGAGTCTTTCATATATGGCTTTTATGATCGAGAGGTATTATCCTTTTATCCCTACTTTCTTCAGGGTTTTTATCAAGAAAGGACACTGTATTTTGTCAAATGCTTTCTCGGCATCTATTGAGAGGATCATGTGTTTCTTGTCCTTTCTTTTATTGATGTGATGTATCACATTTATTGTTTTGAGGATATTGAACAAGCCCTTCATCCCAGGTATAAATCCCACTGGGTCATGGTGAATTTTTTTAATGTATTGTTTGATCTGGTTGGCTAGTATCTTGTTGAGGATTTTTGCATCCATGTTCATCAGGGAAATTGGTCTATAGTTCTCCTTTTTAGTAAGGTCTTTGTCTCGTTTTGGAATCAAGGTAATGCTGGCATCATAGAATGAGTTTGGGAGTTTTCCTTCCATTTCTAGTTTTTGGAATAGCTTCAAGAAAATAGATGTTAACTCTTCTTTAAATGTTTGGTAGAATTCCCCTGGAAAGCCATCTGGCCCTGAACTCTTGTTTTGGGGGAGATTTTTTATTACTAATTCGATTTCTTTACTAGTTATGTGTCTGTTCAAATTTTCTATTTTTTCCTGTTTCAGTTTTGGTAGTTTATATGTTTCTAGGAATATGTCCATTTCTTCCAGATTGCCCATTTTATTGACATATAATTGCTTGTAATATTCTCTTATTATTATTTGTATTTCTGCTGTATTGGTTGTGATCTCTCCTCTTTCATTCTTGATTTCATTTATTTGGGTCCTTTCCTTTTTCTTTTTGATCAGATTGGCTAGGGGTTTATCAATTTTGTTAATTCCTTCAAAGAACCAGCTTCTGGTTTCATTGATCTGTTCTACTGGGGTTTTTAAAAATTTCAGTAGCATTGATTTCTGCTCTAATCTTTATTATTTCCTGTCTTCTGCTGGTTTTGGGGTTTTATTTGTTGTTCTTTTTCCAACTGTTTAAGGTGTAAGGTTAGGTTGTGTATCTGTGACCTTTCTTCCTTCTTTACGAAGGCCTGGATTGCTATATACTTTCCTATTATGACCTTCTTTGCTGCATCCCAGAAGTTTTGGGCTGTGGTGTTATCATTTTCATTGGCTGCCTTGTACTTTTTAATTTCCTTCTTAACTTCTTGGTTAGCCCATTCATTCTTTAGTAAGATGGTCTTTAGTCTCCAAGTATTTGCTATCTTTCAATATTTTTTTCTTGTGGTTGATTTCAAGTTTCATAGCATTGTGGTCTGAAAATATGTATGGTATGATCTCGATCTTTTTGTGCTTCTTAAGGGCTGATTTGTGTCCCAGTATGTGATCTATTCTGGAGAACGTTCCATGTGCACTGGAGAAGAATGTGTATTCTGTTGCTTTAGGATGAAACGTTCTGAATATATCTGTTAAGTCCATCTGGTCCAGTGGATCATTCAAAACCATTGTTTTCTTGTTGATATTCTGTTTAGATATTCTGTCCATTGCTGTAAGTGGGGTGTTGAAGTCCCCTACTATTATGGTATTATTATCAATGAGTTTCTTTATGTTTGTGATTAATTGACTTATATATATTTGGATTCTCTCATATTTGAAGCATAAATGTTTACAATTGTTAGGTCTGCTTGGTGGATAGCTGCTTAATTATGNTTAACCGACTAAGCCACCCAGGCGCCCCTACAGTCTTTATTTTAAAGTCTAGATTCTCTGATATAGTTTGGTTACTCCAACTTTCTTTTGGTGACCATTAGCATGATAGATGGTTCTCCACCCCCTTACTTTCAATCTGAAGGTGACTTTAGGTCTAAAGTGGGTCTCTTGTAAACAGTATATAGATGGATCTTGTTTTCCTATCCATTCTGTTACCCTGTGTCTTTTGAGGGGCATTTGGTCCATTGACAACTAGAGTGACTACNAAAAAAAAATTTCTTGCAGGACTGGTTTAGTGGTCATGAACCCCTTTAATTTTTGTCTGGAAAACTTTTTATCTCACCTTCTATTTTGAATGACAGCCTTGCTGGATAAAGAATTCTTAGCTACATATTTTTCCAATTCAGCACATTGAATATATCCTGCCACTCCTTTCTAGCTTGCCAAGGTACTGTGGATAGGTCTGCTGCAAACCTGATCTGTCTTCCCTTGTAGTTAAGGACTTTTTTTCCTTGCTGCTTTTATGATTCTTTCTTTGCCTGAGCATTTTGTGAATTTGACTGTGATATGCCTTGTTGGTGGTTGGTTTTTGTTGAATCTAGTGGGAGTCCTCTGTGTTTCCTGGATTTTGATGTCTGTGTCTTTCCCCAGGTTAGGAAAGTTTTCTGCTATGATTTGCTCACCTAATCCTTCTACCCCTTTTTCTCTCTCTTCCTCTTCTAGGACCCCAATGATTCTGTTGTTGTTCCTTTTTAATGAGTCACTGATTTCTCTGATTCTTAAATAGTGCTCTTTTGCCTTAATCTCCCTCTTTTTTTCTGCTTCATTGTTCTCCGTAAGTTTGTCTCCTATATCACTGATTCGCTGCTCTGCTTTATCCATCCTTGCTGCTGTGGCATCCATTCATGATTGCAGCTCAGTTATAGCATTTTTTATTTCGTCCTGAATAGCTTTTATCCCCACAGAAAGCGATTCTAATCTGTTTTCAACCCCCGCTAGTATTCTTATTATTGTGATTCTAAATGCTGGTTCAGACATCTTGTTTATATCTGTGTTGATTAAGTCCCTGGTTGTCATTTCTTCCTGTTCTTCCCTTTTGGGTGAATTCCTTTGTTTTGTCATTTTGAAGGAAGAAAATGAGAAGAAAAAAATTAAAATTTAAAAAAACACACAAAAAATCAAATAAAGGATGCTAGATCCTAGGTGTGTTTTGGTCTGGTTGTTGAAAGGAGCTTGATAGATTAGAGAAAAAAGGAGGAGGTAAGAAAAGGAAAAAAAAGAAATAAAAAAGGAAAATGTTTGAAAATTTGTAAAAATAAATACAATGAAATAGAATGAAATTAAATGATGGAAGTAAAATTGAATTTGAAAACTTTACAAAGAAGTAAAAAATATAGTAGAAAAAATTAACAAAACATATTTTTAATAAAATTGGGGCGCCTGGGTGGCTTAGTCGGTTAAGCGTCCGACTTTCGCTTAGGTCATGATCTCGCGGTTCGTGGGTTCGAGCCCCGCGTCGGGCTCTGTGCTGACTGCCAGCTCAGAGCCTGGAGCCTGTTTCAGTCTGTGACTCCCTCTCTCTCTGACCCTCCCCTGCTCACGCTGTCTCTCTCTCTCTCTCCTAGAAATAAATAAATAAATAAAAAAAAGGAAAATAAAAATAAGTTTTTTCTCTTTCTGTATTCAAGAAAAAGAAAAGAAAAAAACTGAATAGATGGACCAGCAAACAGACTGAAGTACGATTGAAATTACATTGGTTTCCCCTAGAAGTCAAACTATGAAGCACTTTATAATCCACAAACTAAGCAAGAGAGAGATTTGTGATGTTCCTGAAGACCGAGGCTGGCCCAGTCGGCAGGGCTGGCAGAGTTTAGTGTAATAACTCTATTCTCCACTAGATGGCGCTACTTAGCTTACTGTGGTGGATTGTTGTAGCATATGTAGGAGTGTATGCACATGCGCAGGCGGGGTGAAAATAGCATCACCCAGCTACCCAGTCTCTAGTATCAGAACTCTGCTCTCCCTGACCAGCAATCATTCACCTCTCCTTTGTCTCTGGCTTCCATCCACTCCCCACTCTTACACTGTTGGTGACCAACCATCAGGTTGCCAGGCAGCACCTCCCTCCTGGGTTTTATCTCAGATGCAGCTGCATTTCCCAACCCCTCACCTCTGAGGGACTGCGGCTTTGACCTGTTCTGACCCTCTGGGAGAGGGTCTCACCAAACAATGGCCAGGTGCCCGCCCACCCCCAGGAATGTTCGCAGGAGCTTGCTGCTGCCAATGCCCAGAGACTGTGGCTGGGTGCCAGCCCACCCCAGAAAAAGTTCACGTGATTGTGTAACAGCAGCGTTTCAGGATTAAATCAGGGATGGTAAATCACAGCACACATCTTATATCAGGCTTCCCCCCCCCTTTAAATTCTTTTAATGTTTTATTTATTTCTGAGAGAGCATAAACAGGAGAGGGTCAGAGAAAAAGGGAGATACAGAATCTGAAGTAGGCTTCAGGCTCTGAGCTAGCTGTCAGCACAGAGCCCAACGCGAGGCTCAAACCCACGAACTGTGAGATCATGACCTGAGCCGAAGTCGGATACTTATCCGGCTGAGCCATCCAGGCGCCCCTCAGGCTTCCCCCTTAACGTCACTGTTCCAGAACCAGCCAATGTGGTTGTTTTCCAGGGTCCACTGGGACCTTTGCCTGTGGAGTCACCCCACAGCCTCTACCAAATGTCTTCCCAGCAGGAGAACCACCTTTCCCCTCGTGACCCAAGGACCCCTCGGACCTCACTCTCTGCTCCTGGGGATTCGCCCTTCCTACCAGAGCACTGCCAGGTACTGAGCTGCAGAGTTTCAGACTCTGTGCTCCCCCTGTTTATAGAGTCTTAATGAAATTTAAAATCTTTCCTTTCTCCTTTCTCACTTTTTTGTTCAGTCCCTGTGTACTCTTTCTTTTCTCTCCAGCTGCTTCTGGGTGGTGGTGGTGGGGGGGTGCTTTCCATACTCCCCTCCCCCCATCTCCATCTTCTTTCCACCAGCAAAAACAGCTCCCTGCTGTCCACGGTTTTCTCCCCCAGTTCACTTCTCCACGTCACATACCTGCTGAGTTCTCTGGTTCAGGTTGCGCAGATTGTTGTGTTAATTCTCAAATCGGTTTTCTACGTGTGCAGGATGGTTTAGTGTTGATCTGGCTGTACTTCAGGAATGAGAGAAGCAATAAAACTTCCATACTGTTCTGCCATCTTTGTCCCCTTCCGGCTTTAAAGGTTTTTAAATTGTTTCTTATCTGGCCAAGTTGAAATGTTTAAAGATTCTCACTTTGAACCTCTAACAAAAGTTTAGAGGGACATCTGGGTGGCTCAGTCGGTTGAGCATCCGACTTGGGCTCAGGTCATGATCTCACAGTTCATGAGTTCAAGCCCCACGTCAGGCTCTGTGCTGACAGCTCAGAGCCTGGAGCCTGCTTCTGATTCTGTGTCTCCCTTGCTCTCTGCCCCTTTCTGATCAAGCTCTGTCTCTATCTTTGTCTCTCTCTCTTTCAAATATAAATAAACATTAAAATTAAAAAATATTGGGGCGCCCGGGTGGCTTAGCCGGTTAAGCGTCCGACTTTCGTTTAGGTCATGATCTCACGGTTCGTGGGTTCGAGCCCCGCGTCGGGCTCTGTGCTGACTGCCAGCTCAGAGCCTGGAGCTTGTTTCAGTCTGTGACTCCCTCTCTCTCTGACCCTCCCCTGCTCACGCTGTCTCTCTCTCTCCTAGAAATAAATTTAAAAAAGCATTAAAAAAATTTTTTTTAAATTAAAAAATACTTTTAAAAAGTTTATAATTTGATTTTTTAATGTCAATTGTAATATTGTGATTTATAATAAGAAATACATATTTGATCTTCATCCCCTTTCCTGGCACAGAGCTCCAAAAACCCTAGGAACTTCCTAAGTGATGAGAATGATAAAGGTGCCTTTTTTGTGTTAATGAGGTGACTTTGAAAAAACCAAAGGAGTGGGGAGCTGGTTGCCAGGAGAACCAACCTTGGGTTTTTTGTTCTTAAAGTTTATTTGGTTGTTTGGTTGTTTGTTTGTTTGTTTTTGAGAGAGAGAGAAAGCATAAGCTGGGGAGGGACAGAGAGGGAGAGAAAGAATCCCAAGCAGGTTCCACACCATCAGTGCAGAGCCTGACTCGGGGCTCAATCCCACCATGAGATTGGGACTTGAGCCAAAACCAGTCTGATACTTAACTGACTGAGCCACCCAGGCGCCCCAGGAAAACCGACCTTGTAATTAAAGGTTTGGAACTTTCAGTCCCACTCCCTGACCCCTGGGGAATGGAGAGAGGCTAGAAGTTAAATCAATTGCCAATAGCCAGAGATTTAATCAGTCATGCCTATATAGTGAAGCCCCCATAAAAACCTAAAAGGACAGGATTCAGAGAGCTTCTCAGTTGCTGAACACAAAAAGATTTGGAGAGAATGGTACACTCCAAGAGACCATGGGTACTCTGAACTCTGTCCCCATATTTTGCTCTATGGATCTCTTATATCTGGCTATTTCTGAGTTATATCCTTTTGTAATAAACCTACAATCTAGTAAGTGTGAGAAATAAGCCCACTGACCCCATCAAAGGAAGGACATGGAGACTTGGAGCACAAGGAAGCAAGGCTTTAATCAACATTCTTGTGGGGAGCCTGGGTGGCTCAGTCAGTTGAGCGCTGACTTCAGCTCAGGTCATGAGCTCACGTTTGTGGGTTCAAGCCCTGCGTCAGGCTCTCTGCTGACAGCTCAGAGCCTGGAGCCTGTTTCAGATTCTGTGTCACCCTCTCTCTCTGACCCTCCCCTGCTCACGTTGTCTCTCTCTCTCTCTCTCAGAAAACATTTTTAAAAAGTTTTTTTTTTTTTTTTAAATCAACACTCTTGCAAGAGCAGTG
Organism: Crocuta crocuta; assembly: GCF_008692635.1. NCBI lineage: Eukaryota > Metazoa > Chordata > Mammalia > Carnivora > Hyaenidae > Crocuta > Crocuta crocuta. The sequence continues at coordinate 1,079,410 of NW_027530988.1, read as the reverse complement.
TCTGGTAACAGGCACACTCAGGGTGATTACAGCATATAATCTATCTCCTAGCATGGAAGTCGCTCTCCTGATTCCTCATTGGCTGGGCACTACAGAGGTTACAGCCTTACCCAGAAGTCGCCTATGCCCATGTAAGGCAAAAAGTAGTCTGACTGGAACAAATGTACATTCTTTGAGGTGACACAGAGACTTCAGTTCTTTGGCGCATGCTCATTGCAAAGCCCATGAAAAATAAGCCTGTGAAATAGAGGGGAGGAAGAACCAGGAAGTGAAGTGTCTAAGGGTTTGGGATCTAGGAGCATGGGGGGAGGGTGCATACATATTTCCAATAGGTTGTAAACCTATTGTTAACTAGACAGCACAGCATTTATTGGCTATTTCTGAAAATGAGTCATCTCACGTCTCACAGTGAGTAAACTCATTTGCTGAGTCCTGTGAGCCACTCTCACAAATTAATCAAACCTAAGGAGGGGATTGTGGGAACCTCTGATTGTAGCCAATGAGAAATACAGGTAACAACATGAACGTACAATTTGCACTTGAAGTGAAGGACACTCTTATGGGACTGAGGCCCTCAACTTGTGGAATCTAATACTGTCTCTGAGTAGGTAGTGTGGTAGTGTCAGAATAGTGGTGAATTGTAGGACATGCAGCTGGTGCCTGAGAATTGCTTGGTCATGTGTGAAAAACCCACACACACATCAGAATCATTATCAATGAACTGCAACCACCTGTTTAAAAAAGGTCCTAAATAATTAAATTTTTGAAAAGCTCTCTCTCTTTCTCTCCCTCTGCCCCTTTCTTTCTCCAGATCACTCTTTCTAGGGCCAGCCTGCTACCATGTCATAAAGACACTATGAAGAGAGCTGTGTGATAAGGAACTGAGTCCTCTCAGAACAACTATGTAACTGAGCCACCCTCCAAGTACATCCTCCTGCTTGATCAAACCTTTAGATGATTACACCTTGATGAAAACTTCATGAAAGACCTGGAGCCAACACCACCCGGGTAAGCTGCTCTCAAATCCTGGTCCATAGAAACTATGAGACAATAAACATTTGTTAGCTGAATAAATGTGTAGCCACCATGTTTGGAGTAATTCATTATGCAACAGTCGATAACTAATATAGTAGATAAATACACCAATTTCCCCACCCTTCTAGTGGCATCTGGTATGATAATGCACACTTTAGTTTTTTTAAAGTTTATTTATTTTTGAGAGACAGAGAGAGAGACAGTTCACGAGTGGGAGAGGGACAGAGAGAGAAGGAGATACAGAGTCCAAAGCAGGTTCCAAGCCTTGAGCTGTCAGCACAGAGCCTGACCCGAAGCTCAAACCCATGAACTGTGAGATCATGGCCTGAGCCCAAGTCAGATGCATAACCAACTGAGACACCTTAGTGCCCCAATAATGCACACTTTGATGGTTTCCTTCCCCTTCCAGTCTGACTTTCACACTCTCCTACCGGTGTTGCCTGGGATTAACTCTCAAGTAACTACTTGTACTCAAACACATGCCACAAGATCTACTTTTGGGACCTCAAGCGAAGACATTGTACAAGCCAACAGTACCCCTTTCTTTGACTTGCAGTTTGCTGATGTCAGAAATAAAATCCTCAAATTTTAAATATTTTAAATTTTTATACAATTATAGATATT
>NW_027530988.1:1077257-1077672 GCF_008692635.1 Crocuta crocuta | reverse complement strand
GAGCAGTGGTAGGGATGGTGATGGTGGTGTTGGTGACAGTGTGGAAGAGATGGGAGAATTTTACTACCAGCAGTCAGATATTTTTATTTAATCTAAATAAATATAATATGTCCATCTATATGTATGTATGAATCTAGAGAAAGAAATGGAAAGACAAAGGAAACTATTAACTTTAGATGCTTCACTTTAGAAGGATAGAATTAAAAGCAAGTTGGGGCGCCTGGGTGGCTCAGTTGGTTAAGCGTCCAACTTCAGCTCAGGTCATGATCTCAAGGTTCATGGGTTCATGCCCCGTGTCAGGCTCTGTGCTGGCAGCTAGTTCAGAGCCTGGACCCTGCTTTGGATTCTGTGTCTCCCTCTCTCTCTGACCCTCCCATGCTCATGCTCTCTCTCTCTCTCTCTCTCTCTCTCTCTC
>NW_027530988.1:994924-1076242 GCF_008692635.1 Crocuta crocuta | reverse complement strand
CTGACCCTCCCATGCTCATGCTCTCTCTCTCTCTCTCTCTCTCTCTCTCTCAGAAATATAAAATAAAATAAAATAAAAGCAAGTTGAGGGGTGCCTGGGTGTCTCTGTTGGTTAGGTGTCCAACTTGGGCCCACCCAGGTCATGATCTCTTGGCTTTTGAGTTGGAGCCCCGTGTCGGGCTCTCAGCTCTCAACATGGAGTCCACTTTGGGCTTTGGATCCTCTGTCTCTCTTGCTCTCTGCCCCTACCCTGCTTTCTCTCTNTGCTCATGCTCTGTCTCTCTCTCAAACATAAATAAACATTAAAAAACTAAATAAAATTTTAAAAATAAAAAAATAAATATAAACAAACAAACAAACAAATATTGGAGGACCTAGGTGGCTCAGTTCCTTTAGCATCAGACTTCAGCTCAGGTCATGAAGACATGGCTTGTGAGTTTGAGCCCCACATCACATCAGGCTCACTTCTGTCAGCCTGTCAGCGAAGAGCCCACTTTAGATCTTCTGTCCCCCTTTCTCCACCCTTCCCCTACCCTCTCTCAAATAAACAAATATTTTAAAAAGCAAATGATGAGAATATTAACCTTTTCTTATAAATCCCTGTATTGTTTGAGTTGTAATTTTTTTACATAATAAAGTGAGAACTTGAAAGCGAGACATGAAAGGGAAGAAAAAAGGAAGCGAAGACTAGGGGGAAAGAAAGGAGAGAAAAAGGAAAAACGGACGGAGGGAGAAAGTTATATGTCAAACTATTTCCCAGCTATCGCAAAAGAAAATTGTCTCTTCGACAGTTTTCTCAAGCTAGTGGATACCCCCCCATACAGTATCATTATTAAAAGAATTGCCTTGTGAGCCTTCTGCTTTTATTGTTTCTATTTATTCCAAGTAGCAAACTTTAATTCGTTTTAATAAAGATAATACTGTAGGAGACCTGGGTGGCTCAGTCAGTTAAGCATCCAACTCTTGATATCAGTTCACGTCATGATCTCACAGTTCTTGAGATCAAGCCCCACATCTGGCTCCACACTGACAGTGCATAGCCTGCTTGGAATTCTCTCTCTCTCTCTCTCTCTCTCTCTCCCCCTCTCTCTCTGTGTCTCTCTTAATAAATAAATAAACAAACAAAAAAAGGCTTTTAAAAAATCATTCTTTTTTTAATTTTTTTATTTTTTTAATGTTTTATTTATTTCTGAGAGAGAGACAGAGACAGAGATAGAGACAGTGTGAGCAGGCGAGGGTCAGAGAGAGAGAGGGAGACACAGAACCTGAAACAGGCTCCAGGCTCTGAGCTGGCAGTCAGCACAGAGCCCGATCCAGGGCTCGAATCCACGAACTGCGAGATCATGACCTGAGCCAAAGTCGGATGCTTAACCAATTGAGCCACCCAGGCGCCCCTTTAAATTTTTTAAATGCTTATTTATTTTTGAGAGAAAGATACAGAGTGCAAGCGGGGGAGAGGCAGAAAAAGAGAGAGGGAGACACAGAATCTGAAGCAGGCTCCAGGTTCTGAGCTGTCAGCACAGAGCCCGCTGCAGGGCTCAAACCCATGACAATGAGATCATGACCTGAGCCAAAGTCGGACACTTAACCTAGGAGCATCAAAAAAAAAAAAAAAATCTTAAAAAAAAAGATAATACTGTCATCCTGTGGCCAATTGTAACATTGCAACTTTATATACATACCCATAGGCACACACACACACACACACACACACATACACACACACACTAAACGTTTTCTTCCTTATTAATTTAGAACTAAAAAGAATCTTAGAAATCATCTTGTCTCTGTTCACACCTATCATTTTACAGAGAAGCCCCCTAAAGTTTAGATCCTTCTCCAGGCTTCATTTCTTCACATTTAGACAGTTGCCCAGTATTACTCAGGTTAACATTAACTTTTTTAAAATAAATCATAAATATCCAAGCTTATTTGCACTGGCATGTGCTGCCTATGCCTGCACCTGCATGTGAGAATCAATTTGATATCAAATCAACTTCTGGGAACTTTAAATCTGAGATTTGTATTTGAAAGCATGGCTTTTTTCTCTGTCCGTAGTATTTAATACATGTGGCAGTTTCTCTTATTCATTCTTTCTTTTTTTGGTTATTTATTTATTTTGAGAGAGAGTGCCTACACCTCCAGGTGTGGGAGGCAGAGAGAGAGAGAGAGAGAGAGAATCTCAAGCAAGCTCCACTCTGTCAGTGCAGAGCCCAATGTGGGGCTTGAACCCGTGAACTGTGAGATCATGCCCTGAACTGAAATCAAGAGTTGGAGGCTTAACCGACTGAGCCACCCAGGCACCCCTCTTGTTCATTCATTTAAAAGCATTTACTGAGAACCTACTATGTACCAGGCACTGTGCTAGCATTAAGGATTGTACAGTGAGCAAAAGAATCACCTGTCATGGAGCCTACATTCTAATGAAGGAAGACAATCAAATAAGGAAATGAAAAATACAACAGGAAACAGGTAAGGAGGATAAAGAGAGACTTCACTGATTAGATGAAATCGGAACAGAAACCCAAAGGCATAACATGGGTCCCCTGTTGGGTATGTGGGGAGAGAGAGGATCAATTGAGACTTCATGACACCACCAAGAAATTAGAGGTCATCCAAAAGTATACTGACAATGTTATTCCCCATAGCTCCCTTTCCAGAGATCTAAGAGAAAAGGTTTCCTGCTCTCTCTCAAAATAACATAATGAGGATTTGGGGAGGGAAGATCTCATTAGGGAAATACCTTAGAGCAAGATTTCCCCTGAGATTAGAATTTTTTCTTCGTATCTCTTAACAGTGTGGGGTTCCCGCCCGCCTTCTAATCAAAGCTTCAGAGGCAATAGCTGATGAAAACCAATGTAAAACATGACTCAAGAGATAGAGAAGTCACACTCATCAAAGACTCATGAAAGGCAGGTGCTTTCAGAGATTCTGAATACTTATTTGCTGGGCAAAAGTCCTGAAAGAGTTCTAAAGCCTTCCCTAAACAGATGCAGAGTCCTTTACCACAAGCTGGACCAGCTCTCTGAAGGACAGTTCTCTGGCTGCTGGACCATTCTGCGATTCCGCTCGAGGACCGCCAGCCTCCTCCACAACTTTGCGGCTCTGTCCAGTGAGTGCAAACAGATGGAAACGCATTCCTAAAGCCAGCTCCACTCAAAATTCAATCACCAACTGATTTTGGAACTTTAACATTTTCTGTTATTTCATCCAGGTGTTAATTCAGCCAGTCTCTTCATCTGCTTCCTCAATTCTTTCCCAAACTGCTAGAATTCAGCTCATTCTTTCCAAAGTAAAGAATTTCTTTTTACGATGAGAAAAATACTCAGAAGAATCTTAACACTATTTTCTTTTAATTTTCTCTTTTTTAGGGCACGGCTGGGCAGTGATAGAGCCACAGAGGTCATAAAGAAGATTCCTTGGTAATTGTGCAAACATAAGCCAGATTCGTGACCTTTCTTTTCTTCGGTGCAGAGGACACCAGGTACCTTGCCTTAGGCAAGCTCCTTGTTAAAAATCTTTGGTAGAATATGTTGTACTCCTGTGAGAATAGATAAAACATGTCAGGGCCACCCCAGACTCTCTGCAGTCACCTGCTCTGCTCTTGCTCTACCAGATGTCTAAAGGTTAATGAGTATAAAGAAAGAAGAATCTTTTTTCCAGAAACAAATTTGGGTTGGGTCTTATTTACCCAAGGGTAAATAAGAGGTCCTTTGATCTTAATTATGTCTAACAANCAGTCACCTGCTCTGCTCTTGCTCTACCAGATGTCTAAAGGTTAATGAGTATAAAGAAAGAAGAATCTTTTTTCCAGAAACAAATTTGGGTTGGGTCTTGCCCAAGGGTAAATAAGAGGTCCTTTGATCTTAATTATGTCTAACACAACACTACCAGTCTTTATTCCTCCTCTTCAAGGATTTCATAACTGTGCCCTCCTGGCCCAAATCCCAGAGGTAGATAGATAGAGGCTTGGCTTCCCCTGAGCCCCTCCAAATGGAAAGGCACTCTCTGTAAGAGATGTGCTCACAATGGGGTGCCCGGGTGGCTCAGTCAGTTAAGCATCCGACTTTGGCTCAGGTCTTGATCTCATGGGTTAATGAGTTCGAGCCATGAGTCAGGCTCTGTGCTGACAGCTCAGATTTAGATTGTCTCCCTCTCTCTCTGCCCCTCCCTAGCTCACGCCCCATCTCTCTTTCTCCAAAGTAAACATTAAACTTAAAAAAGAGAGAGAGGGAGAGAGAAAGATGTGCTCACACCAAACTGGCCTGATTTGGGGGCTGTGGGGAGGATACAGAAAGTAGCCCATCCCATGACCCCACAACTCCATAGAATTCTTACCCGACTTGTCTTTATCTTCTCAGTGCCACCATTTCACCCCATCTCCACGGTATCTCCCTGGAGTTTTTAGGACAGAACTTTTTAAACATGTAGAGTTTATTCTCTGATATCATGGCCCTCATTTTCAGATGCTTTTTATGTTGGTATTTAACCTTGTGCTATTTTTATGTGTTTTCATATTTAAATTCCAGCTATTTTACAACATGATTTTAGCAGCATCAAATATTCTAAAACTGGGGAAACTTTTTTTAATGTTTATTTTTGAGAGACAGAGACAGAGTAGGAGTGGGGGAGGGCAGAGAGAGAAGCAGACACAGAATCCGATGCAGGCTCCAGGCCCTGAGCTTTTAGCACAGAGCCCAACATGGGGCTTAAACTCATTAACAGTGAGATCATGACCTGAGCCAAAGTCCAATGCTTAACCGACTAAGCCACCCAGGTGCCCCTTAAACTAGGGAAACTTTAAAATACTTTGCTTATGGGGCTGCTGGGCGGTTCAAGCCGGTTGAGTGTCCAGCTCTTGGTTTCAGCTCAGGTCATGAGCTCGCCCTTTTGTAAGTTCTAGCCCCTTGCCCGGCTATGTGCTGGCAGTGCAGAGCCTGCTTGGGATTCTCTCTCCCCTTCTCTATCTGCCCCTCCCACACTCTTGCTGTCTCTGTCTCTCTCAAAATAAATAAATAAACAAAAAATAAAATAAAATACTTTGCTTATCTAATTAGCCAGTGTAGATACGCTGAAATTGGTTTTAATTTTTTGAAATATTTTCAGTCTGCCCCTTCCCTTACTTTAAATAACCTAGGTTTCCCCAGCTGAAAACAGGAGCAGACCCAAAGCAAAATGACACATAAAGCTGATGGGATAGAGGGTGGATGGGGGTGCTGGGGTGGGGTGGAATGGGATGGAGTGGGGCCAGACTATTTTACTCTCTCTGTCAAGAGAACTGATCTGTCTTCAAACTTACTTCCTGTTTCTCCAAAAATCCACCTTCTGGAAATCTACTCTGCCAACCTCTCTGCAACACAGATTGCCCGCTTCTGCAACCCCTGAACACCACACCCCAAGTCAAAACCACCATCCTCTGCCTCGTCAGCCTAGGAAAGTAACCCACTTTCAAACCCACCAGCTGTAACACACCTCAGTTTCCTGATCTCACCAAGCAGGGCACCCAGAAACTAGAGACTAAAAGGTTACAGTAGGGCACCTGGGAAAAGTGGAGCCTGATTTATGCACAACAAATGAGAAAAATCAGACTCACAAGGCAGATAAATTAGAGAGGATTTTTCACTATACATAAACACACATTATGGAAATCCCTTAAATAATTCCCCCCAGTGACACAGTTCTATTATTTATTCAAAAATTTATTTTCATTTAAAAAAAATCTCAAGATTATATCATTTGCCTAAGTGGAAGCAACTAATACTATGTCTATATTGACAACAAAATTACTTTGGCTCATAATTACTGTTTTATGCATTAATCTTAATCCCAACTATTTCTATCCTTTCTGTATACTCTACCCAAAGAAAGAAGAATGAGTCTTCCCATCTATTTTCAAATAAATCAAGGTGTCCTCCTAAAACTCAGGCAGTAACATCTGATATTTCTTCTTTTTCTGTGGGCAGAGGGCATGCTTAACATTTTCTATGGACCCTGAGCTGAAAAGTCAGGTATATTAAGTATTATTGTTACCATTAATAGCTCTCAAAAGTTAACATGTGGATTAAGTCACTTTTAAAAATAACCGAAATAAAATCTCTCGGGGGGAGGGGGAGGAATTTCCTCATGGAGATCAAAGGATTAAACCTATTAATACTTACATGTTACTTATAATTAATCTGTTACCATTTAAATTGCTCTCTGAAAATAGTAATTTAAGTTACAAAGATACTACAGTTAAATGGCAGATGAATCCATCTCAAACCTCAGTGTGGGGAGAAAAATCTTTATCAAATAGTCTCTTCAACTANCTTTTGAGAGAGTTACTGTATGGTTGACTGTCACACACACGCACGCACACACACACACACACACACACACACACAAAAGATCAAGTCCTGCATTAATCAATATGATTATAATAAGCAATAAAACTTGCTCTATAACTCCATACCAAAAAATCCATTCCAAACCAATGGACCATATCAATCAACCAATAAATCTAAATAATATCCTAGAGCAATAAAAAACAAGAGTGGCTCTTGGAGTTTGTTATAATAAAACTAAATTCATATTGCATAAGAATGAGATGGTCCCTTGCCAGTCAGTAGGTCCAAGGATCAGACAAACAAGATCTAGCAGAGAAAGAAACGCTGTATCTGTTTAGTGGGGTTTGGTAACATCCAATCCACTGGCCATTCAGTCATTCAGAAAATGATGACCACGTTTACTGTCCTAGATGAGGGAAGACAAATAAGAAGTTAAACAATAGTTGTAGAATATGATACATGTAAGCATGGTCCTCAGGAGTCAGGAAAATCTTCTTACAGATGAGGGTCTCCAAACTCAGTCCTGAAGGAAATGTGAGCATTTCGCAGGCGAGGGAGCAGAGAATGTATGGTGTGCATAGGCTCCAAGCTGGAATACGCCACTGTGAGAGCCTTGAGGGGTCCTTTGAACTAAATACTAAGAAGGTATTGCAAGGGGTGTGACAGAGTGACAAATAAGGGCCATATAATGAATGTGTTTGCATGCTAGGGTGAGGAGATGGGATTTTAGCAATGATGGGAAGTGGAGGGGAAAGTGTAGTAATTGTGGGAAATATATTCCGCACTGCTCTGCCTTAACCTTACTTATCCCCTCTTCAGCTGTTGGGCTTTTTGTTTGGAGTCCTTCTCTATTATTCACACGTTCCCCTGTGCCTTGGTCTGACAAATTCTGCTGTCAGTATCTCTCGGTCAATAAAAGTATCCATCCTTCTAGAAAACTAACCAGTCTCTAGACAGTTTCTCTTATAAAGTTGACCAAAATAGTTGATGGCAACACCGCTTCTTTAAAATATACATACATACATACATACATACATACATACATACATAATACAGTTGTGACAGTTTTCTGTTTATCTCATCATTCAGACAGGCATTAATCATCAGGCAAAACCATTCTCTCACAACCTCCTATGTAAATTTCCCTTGTCTGACTTCACCATTCATCTCCACAGACGACAGAAAGACATGGGAGAGACCAAAAACACATCCCTGGACACCATCACGACAGACTTCATTCTCCTGGGTTTACCTCACCCTCCCAGTCTGAGGACCCTCCTCTTCCTGGCCTTCTTCATCATTTACATCTTGACTCAGCTGGGGAACCTGCTCATTCTGCTCACTGTGTGGGCTGACCCAAAGCTCCACACCCGCCCCATGTACATTCTGCTGCGCGTGCTCTCATTCCTGGACATGTGGCTCTCCTCAGTCATTGTCCCTCGGCTAATATTGGATTTCACTCCCACCAGCAAGGCAATCCCCTTTGGTGGCTGTGTGGCTCAGCTGTACTTCTTTCACTTCCTGGGCAGCACCCAGTGCTTCCTCTATACCTTGATGGCCTACGACAGGTACCTGGCAATATGCCAGCCTCTGCGCTACCCTGTGCTCATGAATGGGAGGTTATGCACCATCCTCGTGGCTGGGGCTTGGGTGGCTGGCTCCATCCATGGGTCTGTCCAGGCCACCCTGACCTTTCGCCTGCCCTATTGCAGGCCCAACCAAGTGGATTATTTTTTCTGTGACATTCCTGCAGTATTGAGACTGGCTTGTGCTGACACAACCGTCAATGAGTGTGACCTTTGTGGACATTGGGGTGGTGGCTGCCAGTTGCTTCATGTTAATTCTGCTCTCCTACGCCTACATAGTCCACACCATCCTGAAGATACGCACTGCTGATGGGCGGCGCCGAGCCTTCTCCACCTGCGGCTCCCACCTAACCGTCGTCACAGTCTACTATGTCCCCTGTATTTTCATCTACCTCAGGCCAGGTTCCAAGAGTCCCCTGGATGGGGCAGTGGCTGTGTTTTACACTGTTGTCACTCCATTACTGAACCCCCTCATCTATACCCTGAGGAACCAGGAAGTGAAGTCTGCTCTGAAGAGGATAACAGCAGGTGGAGGGGCTGCCAGGGAAAACAAGTAACTCCAGGCTCTGGGACTTCCTACGGCACCATTGCTACCGCATCTCTCAACTACTGCAGCGTGTGGCAAACGTTCCATAAACTGTTAACTTACACTGAACTGAATTTAAGTCTATTGAGAAGAAACTTCTGAACTCTTTGGATTCATCTTCTTTTCTTCTCATTAAATTGGTTCAAACTGTTTGACATGATTTGTTTAGAAACAAATGGGTGCATTACTTCTATGACCTTGACTACCTTGTGAGATAGGAAAATGCCTTAGGAAAGGCTGAAGAGGATGAGAATGGGACAGCAACTTTGGAAGTATGTTCTGCCCAAAATTTTGACATTCTATTTTCTCCTAAACCCTAGACTTCTATAACTTCTATGTCTTTGCTTATGCATGGCATTAACATTGCACAGCACTTCAACTTGAAAATATTGGGTCACATATTGTTTCCTTCCTGTTCCTCACTTTCCCATGTGCTAAGACACCAAATTCTGTCCCCTCCACTTTCACAATGTCTCTCTTGATTTCCTGACTAGTCTTTTGTCCTCTACCTCCTCATCCACACCATAGTAAAAATTACTCTTCTGAATTGTAGAAGCTATAGGACTCTGCAATGAATATAAAATAAAAGCAGTTCCTTAACCTGGAGTTCAAAGTGCAAAAAGTCTGAACCCAACACACCTTATCTCCCAAAACGTCTCTACTCTCTCTTCCCTCCCCCATTCTGACTGATTTACTGCAGGCCCCAAGCATGCCCATGCTTCCTGCCACTCTTGCACAAGCTTTCCCCTCTACCTAGAATACACCCCATCAAAATTCATATTGTCTAATCCTTTAAGGATTTTCTTTTAGAAGAGTCTGAAGGTATGTCATCCAAATTTTAAAACTCTTCTTTTTTTTCTTAGNCATGTTGCTACACATGGCCAGATTTCCTTCTTTCTCATTGCCAGGTAGCATTCCAACGTATAGATAAACCACATCTTCTTGATCCATTCTTCGGTTGATGGACACTTACACTTTTTCCATGTTTTGGCTATTGTTGAGAGTGCTGCTATCAACATTGGGGTACATGTGCCCCTACGCACCAGCACCAGCACTCCTGTATCCCTTGGGTAATTCCTAGTAGTGCTATTGCTGGATCATAGGGGAGTTCTATTGTTGATTTTTTTTTTGAGGAACCTCCTCACTGTTTTCCAGAGGGGATGCACCAGTTTACATTCCCACCAACAGTGTAGGAAGGTTCCCATTTCCCCACATTCTCACCAGCATCTATAGTCTTTTGATTTGCTCATTTTAGCCACTCTGACTGGTGTGAGGTGGTATCTCAGTGTGGTTTTGATTTGTATTTCCCTGATGAGGAGGGATGCTGAGCATCGTTTCATGTGTCTGTTGGCCATCTGGATGTCCTCTTTGGAGAAGTGTCTGTTCATGTCTTTTGCCCATTTCTTCACTGGATTATTTGTTTTATGGGTGTGGAGTTTGGTGAGTTCTTTATAGATTTTGGATACTAGCCCTTTATCTGATATGTCATTTGCAACTATCTTTTCCCATTCTGTTTTATTGATTGTTTCCTTTGCCATGCAGAAGCTTTTTATCTTGATTAGGTCCCAATAGTTCATTTTTTTCCTCTTGATTCCCTTGCCTTTGGGGATGTGTCAAGTAAGAAATTGCCTCAGTTGAGGTCAAGGAGGTTGCTTCCTGCTTTCTCTTCTAGGATTTTGATGGTTTCCTGTCTCACATTCAGGTCCTTTATCCATTTTGAAAAACTCTTCTTTTCTAAATCAAAATATTTGTTCCTTTTTTTTTAATTTGAGTGTAGTTGACACACAATGTTACATTCATTTCAGGTGTACAACATAGTGATTCAAGAATTTGATACATTATTCTGTGAGTATAGCTCCCATCTGTTACCATACGGCACTATTTCAATGTCATAGGTTATATTCCCTGTGCTGTGTTTTTATTCTCATGACTTATTCAGTCCATAACTGGAAGCCTGTGTCTCCCACTCCCCTGCACCCACGCTACTGCTCCCTCCACCCCTTCCTCTGGCAACCATTAGTGTGTTCTCTGTGTTTATGGATCTGATTCTGCTTTTTGTCTGTTTATTCATTTGTAAAAATCCTCTTTTTTTTTAATATTTTTATTTATTTTTTGAAAGACAGAGAGTGAGCAGAGGAGGGGCAGAGAGAAAGAGAGAAGGAGGCCCAGAATCTGATGCAGGCTCCAGGCTCTGAGCTGTCAGTACAGAGCCTGATGCAGTGCTTGAACTCACGAGCCTTGAAATCATGACCTGAGCCAAAGTCAGATGCTTAACCAACCGAGCCACCCAGGCGTCCCTGTAAAACTCCTCTTAATGAAGATCTTGGCCTTTATGGTTCTTCCAACCGACCTCCTTCACCACCCTGTACCTTTCAATACATATGCAAAACACTTAAGACATTTGAATGGATTATACCAATTTCCCAAAAGAAAATGGATGGCCCATGCAAAAGAGGATAATTTGAGGAGGGTTTTTTTTTTTTAATGTAGGGACTATTTATAAAGTTGGAGGAGTAGAAGAACAACAAGAAAAAGCTGATGAACCTGGGGCTTAGTAACACTTCAACTATTTACCATCACTAGATGAGAAGGGACAAGGGAGGGAATAAATTAGGAGAACCAGGGGGGAAAAGGGTCATATAACTCATATATGCCTTCTCTTCTGGAGTATTAACACACTTAGTTATCCCCATAGACAACTGGGTTTTCCTGTAGTGTACTCTTGTGATTGAGACCATTTTTCACTACCTGATATAGGGGGAACTCTTGTCGGTGAGAGCACCTTCCTCCACCACTCATTTGGTTTATTTCCCTTAGAAACTAAAACTAAAGAGAGGTTAACTGCCGCCATGAGAACATGCTCTAGGCACCTGAGTATCAGTGTGGTTCTAGAAACTCCACAGACACGAGGACTGAAAAATAACTGGACAGTAGGATGTTGTATCTTGGGTTGCCTGGGTGGCTCAGTCAATTGAGCATCTGTCTCTTGATTTCGGCTGGAGTCATGGTCCCAGTCGTGGGATTGAGCCCTGCCTCAGGCTCAAAAATAATGTGGAGTCTGCTTGAGATTCTCTCTCCCTCTGGCCCTCCCCTATGCTCGCTCGCTCGCTCGCTCTCTCTGTCTGTCTCTCTCTCTAAAAAAATAAATAAACATTAGGATTGTGACTTAAAAAAGAGAGAGAGAGAGAGAGAGAGAAGCAATCTTCCTTCTTGAAAGTCTCTGTGGTAGAAAAATGTGTGGTATAGAAACTTATGACTTTTAGGGAAAAACAGGTATAAAAACAAGGTCAGAATGAATGAGCCTATAGAAGTCCTTAAGGATATTCCTCATAGTCACTAAATACAAAAATATCATACTGAGTAAAGAGAATAGATAACCTACATGTCTTCGAATTTCAAATATTCATTTCCAGTGGAAACTAATTTGACAATAAACTATTAAAAAAAAATATTCATTTCCATTTATCATTGACTACTTGCTAGAAGTTTTTTATTTTTTTAATTAAAAAATGTTTTTAATGTTCATTTATTTTTGAGAAAGACAGATTGTGAGTGGGGGGTGGCCAGAAAGCAAGGAAGACACAGAATCCGAAGCAGGCTCCAGGCTCTGAGCTAGCAGCACAGAGCCTGATGCGGGGTTCCAACCCACAAACTGTGAGGTTATGACCTGAGCCGAAATTGGACATTTAACCAACTGAGCCACCCAGGCGCCTCGCTAGAAGTTTTTTAGACTTTATCTCCTCATAGTTTCAATGAGGCACCTAAATTTTATTTTTCATTTTTACAAATAATATACACGTTAAAGGTCATTTGCCTCAGAGTGAGATCCTGTATTTAAATGTTGGGTATCTTTTTGATTTTATGTGTTAGAGTCCTACTATGAACCCAGATACATTTGAGTTATTTGAAAGATTGAGATTCTGTTTTTTTTTAATATCAATGTTGATGAGTAGTTGTTTTAAATGTATATTTACTTATTTATAATTTTTAATGTTTATTTATTTTGAGAGACAGACAGAGCATGAGCAGGGAGGGGCAGAGAGAGAGAGAGAGAGAGAGAGAGAGGGAGACACAGAATCCAAAGCAGACTCCAAGCTCTGAGCTATCAGCACAGGGCTTGAACTCACAAACCATGAGATCATAATCTAGCCGAAGTCAGCAATTCAACCAACTGAGCCACCCAAGTGCCCCAAAAGATTGAGATTCTTTGGATAACTTGACTTGTAGTTTTGTGGTCATCCAATGTTTTATAGCTCTTACTCAATTCATGACTAATTTATATTATAAAACGTATAACAAGCACATGATATCAGCATTGCTTTCATACATCACAAATTTCTCCCTCTAAAAGACAATGACGTCCAGTTCTGAGAGTCACATTTATTTTCTCTATACTTTCAAGGACATGTTTTCTAAAAGGTCTACCCTTTCTCTGTCTTCACTAGAACATAAGCAACATATGCAGGGAATCTTTTATTCACTGATGCACCACAGCAACTGAAAGAATGTCTAGCACATAGTAGGTATGCAATAAAACATTTGTTGAGTGAAAACCATCCATTTTACCTTTATTTCATAGTCATTTCCACTAAGTCCCTCTTGTTCTGTGTATCCCAAAAGGAGTGACTCAAGATTAGCCAATAAAAGAATGTAAACATCCAAAGCTAAGGAGAAAAATACAGAGAAACAGATATATCTCCTAAAATGTACAGAAAGAAGAACTCATATATGAGAAAAAACTTCTGCATTTCCCTCTATACTCAAAAGGAATAGGCTATAATGTTGAACAAATGTCAAAGACTTTGGGATAGCATATAAGAATTCCAATCCAAGAGGCATCTGGGTGGCTTAGTTGGATGAATGTCCAACTCTTGATTTCAGCTCAGGTTATGATCCTAAGGTCGTGGGATCAAGCCCTGCGATGGGCTCTGAGCTGAGTGTGGAGCCTGCTTAAGATTCTTTCTCTCTCTCTCCTTCTGCTCCTTTCCCCTGCTCACATACTCTCTCTCTCAAAATAAAAAAATAAAATTAAAAAATTTTAAAGTATATATTTAAAAAAAGAATTACAATGCAAGACAAGAAAATCTTTAAACCGGATGTTAGATTTTACTGTCCATGCCTATCATCCGGTACTTTCATGGGCATGTCCTGCTGTCCGTCTCCTTCCCCAACTGCCCTCTGCCTCATTGCATGACCTCTCTGCTTCTNCTGGGGGGGGGGGGTTCTCTGTGATCTTCCCTTCACTCCCTAAGTTCACAGACCTTGTGCTCTCTATTATGCAGAATAAATCCTAAATAATATCAAAATAATCCCTGTAGGAAATGCAAAAATGAGAACATATTTCACAGAATTAAATGCAACGTTAACACCTCAAGCTGAGACATTTGCACTTGCTTCACAAATCTCAGAGCCTCCCAAGGATAAATGAATGAGTACATGACTTACTATTTTGCATAAACAAAAGTATTCGCCTAGGGATCCTTCCTCTGAATAAAGAGCCTCCCCCAAAAGCAAATTCTATCTTCAACCCTTAGGAGGATCTTGGAAATACAAATAAGCAGAAGGAGGAGGGAATCAGAAGAAAGAGAGAGTCATCAGTGGTTCAGAAATAACTGATGGATATGGGGGGAGGGGGGATGGGCATGGAGGAGGACACTTGTGGGGATGAGCACTGAGTGTTATGTGGAAACTAATTTGACAATAAACTATTAAAAAAAAAAAATAAAATGTAATTTATACTTTAAAAAAAAAAAAAGAAATAACTAGGATTTGCTTTCAGAGTCCTCTGCTACATTCTTCTAAAGTTTAAAATCAGAAGTGTAAGCAGGAGTACGCTCAGGAAATACAACTTCTCACTGCCACGGTCACCTCTGAATTTTGGTGCAGCTGAAGAGGCCTCGTAGTTACCCCGTCTCTCACAGCACATAGGAAGGGGCCGTCTGTCATCTGCAGCTCCTTCGGGAAGAGGTAACTGGATGCGTCAGAGCCACTAAGGAATAAAGAAAAGCCACCTCACCCAACCACCCGGAACATTTAGGACAGACATGTGGGTGCTCCGCCATCATGTTGATGGCACCAACACAGCCCACTGGACCCAGACATCCTGTTAGTGCAGTTGACCTACACACAGGGGCTCCTTCCAGAGCCGTCACCTCCACGGGCTGCTGAACGCCTTGTCCCACGGTGCCTGTGAGAAGACACAGATCCCTAGCAGGGCAGCACTCTTAGAAGCCACATCATTATTTAAAAGGAGAAAACTGCCAGGGTGCCTGGGTGGCTCAGTCAGTTAAGCACCTGACTCCTGACTTGGACTCAGGTCATGATCTCGTGGTTTGTGAGTTTGAGTTTCAGCTGTGCTGACAGCTCAGAGCCTGGAGCCTGCTTTGTATTCTGTGTCTCCCTCTCTCTCTGCCCCTCCCCTGCTCATACACTCTCTCTATCTCTCAAAAATAAATAAAACTTTAAAAAAGAGAGAGAAAATGGCCACTGCTGGAGGAGTTCCTGAGATAGAAATAAGTGACAGTGAAGTAGCAGCAGTAGCAATACTAGTAGTAATAGTAGTAGCAGTACCAGCAGTAATAGTAGCAGTACTGTGGTAGTAGTAGCTGTAACAGCAACAGTAGTAGAAGTAATACAGGGACAATTAGCACCACATCAGGGAAATATGGATCAGAAAGACTCCTTCATTACAAATACCAGAAGTTGCGAACACTTAGCTGGTAGAAAATTATTTTGAAAACCCCCTGCACTATTTGCTACTGACTTGAGACTTACTCTACATCGTCAGGGGAACATAAAGAAAACTCCCCACATCTGCTGCGGGACAGCCGGGACCAGGCACTGCATACCCAGTGCCTGAGCCGCTGGAACCGCAGAAGGTCCGTGCCCTCCCTGGGTGTGAGGGAGGAAAACCCAATCTGGATGCAAAACCCAGAAGAAACACCGGGGTAGGGGGGCTCCTTTCTTGATGGGTGACTTTAAACTTCCACAGGAGCAGCTGTCGGTTCCCTTAGAGCAGTGTCCTCGTGGGAACATTTTCTACTGATGGATCCAAAAGTTATAGTCCAAGGGATTCTGTGGACACTGAACAGTAGAATTGTGTGTAAAGAACAAGTGATGACAAGAATAGGAAGAATAACACAAGGGAAAAGCAAACATAGTCAGTTTGATAATGTTAACAGTTTCCCTTTTGCATGACACAACAAAGTAGAAAGGAATCATCTTCAGGTGGAGTGTGTGTGTGAGCACATTGAATATGTGTCTGTGCATCACATATGTTTTGAAAGTTAGAGAAAGGAATTTGGCTATGCTTTAAGTATTCTTGCAACAGCTAATGTAGAAATAGTTCTTCAAAAAATTCAAAAGAGGGGTGCCTGGATGGCTCAGTCGGTTGAGTGTCCAACTCTTGATTTCAGCTCAGGTCATGGTCCCAGGGTCATAGAATCAAGCCCCATGTAGGGCTCCGTGCTGAGTGTGAAGCTTGCTTAAGAATCTTTCTCCCTTCCTCTCTCCCCTTCAGCCCCTCTCCCTTGCTCATGTATATATCCTCTCTCAAAAATAGTTTTTTTTCAAAAGCCAGTTGCAGAGTGATGGGTGTTAAATAGTCTTATCTTTGTCAATAGATGTATTATATACATATTTTTAAAGTTTTATTTGCTTAAGTAATCTCTACACCCAATGTGGGGCTCAAACTCATGATCCTAAGATCAAGACTCAGATGCTCTTCCCACTGAGCCAGCCAGGAGTCCCTTATACATGTATTTGTTACATATATGTATATATATATAACCTTTAAAAAGTGTGGGACACACATAATGAACTACTAACATTGGTTACATTAGGGGCTCCAGTGAGAGTGGACTGAGGGGATGTTTTTCCTGCACACTTCTACTGCTCAATGTGAAAATGAGTAAGTTTCATTATTTAATTTAAAAGAGAGAACTAGGGGAGCACCTGGGTGGCTCAGTCAGTTGAGTGTCCGACTTTGGCTCAGGTAATGATCTCACAGCTTGTGAGTTCGAGCCCCACATCCGGCTGTGCTGACAACTCAGAGCCTGGAGCCTGCTTTGGATTCTATGTCTCCCCCTCTCTCTACCCCTTCCCTGCTCACACTCTGGCTCTCTCTCTCTCTCTCTCTCTCAGAAATAAATGTTTTTAAAACATTTTTTTAAAAGTTTTAAAAAATGGACAAATAAACATTTAAAAGAAAAAAGAGAGAGACTGCTAATGAGTATGGAATTTCTTTTTGGAGCAGTGAAAATGTTCAGGAATTGGTGGTGATCAATGCACACCAACAGCTACTCAGCTGTACACTCTGAAAGGGTGGTCAACTGTATTTGAATTAACCTCAGTAAAGCTCTTCTTTTTAAAATTTATTTAAGGGGCGCCTGGGTGGCTCAGTCAGTTGAGCATCCGACTTCAGCTCAGATCATGATCTCATGGTTCGTGAGTTCGAGCCCCACATCGGGCTCTGTGCTGACAGCTCATAGCCTGCAGCCTGCTTTGAATTGTGTCTCCCTTTCTCTCTGCTCCTCCCCCACTTGTGTTCTTTCTCTCACACAAAAATAAAATAAACATTAAAAATATTTAAAATTTATTTAAATCTATGTTGATAGATATTGGAGAATTTCACTACACTTGAGATTGATGTATTATGCAACAACAAGCTATTTATTGAGCCCTGCTGTGAACACAGTTTTGTTTTTGGAATCTCCTGTCTGACTGGGAATTTGAATCTTTGCTGCTCAGTTTTGTCACAGAGTCAGAATCATCTTCCTCGTGGATGGCCATGGAATCAAGACTGTTAAAACTACTGCTGGGTCCATGTTGACTATAGGCTTTCCTTGATTTTTGTAAGTATACATTAAAATTCCTGAGTCCACAGAAGTAAGTCTCTTGAACAACGGTGGACTTTTGTGCAACAACAGATGTAAGGCAGATGTGTAGGGGTTGCTGCCTGCCTCCTCACCTTACTCAACTTTGTCCAAACAGCGTGTTTGTTCATTTTTCCCATGTTTTGTAAAAACAGGTAGGAAATGGGAAACAAGTTGTCAGTGTCAGTGATGAGAAAATTGTAATAAACTTCATGCAACTGGGATAAAGATGAAAATAAACACGCTGAAAGCAAAAGAAAAACTTAAAGGCAATTTGTATCCCTTGTGAATGCTCTGGGATGATTGTTTTCTACTTCCTGCATGTGGGTGGAATGTAGTGCCTAGTTATAATAGATATAATACTGCCATCTTTTGGCACCATAAAGCATTGCCCCCAAAGGATCGATAATTGTTTTTCCCTATCAAAAATATAGAAATTTAGGGGTGCCTGGATGGCTCAGTCAGAAAAGCATATGACTCTTGATCTCAGGGTCATTATTTTGAGCCCCATGTTGGGTGTAGTGATTAGTTAAATAAATAAAACTTAAAATTTTTAATATAAAAATTTGGAATCAAAGGAAAGCTTTAAAAGCATCTAGTTCTTTTCAATTGTCTCATTTTACATATGGCATCATGTAAAACTTGGCAAGGTGGCAAAATTCCTTATGAGACTCTGTCCCTCTATTTGAAACTAGCTTTCTTTCCAAATATTGCTCAGAATATGATTAACCCTTGCTAAATAAATAAAGTCCTGCTACCATTCATCTAAGTCTATGCTTTATTAAGTGGTCCAGATGAGAAGCAACAGGGAAGGGCAGAGAGAGAGGAAGAGAGAATCCCAAGCAGGCTCTGCACTGTCACCACACAGAGCGTGAACTCACAAACCGTGAGATCATGATCCAAGCTGAAATCAAGAGTCAGATGCTCAACCGACTGAGCCACCCAGGAGCCCCAGGGTTTAAATACTCCTACTATCGTGAATTTCAAACTCCAACATGACACCATTGTTTATAGAGTTGGTAAGGATAGTACACCATTGTATGGTATTTTCCACCATAAAGATTGGATAGATGTGAATAGCCTGACAGATACTAGTAAACATAGAAAAATAGGGGGCCTGGTTGGCTCAGTTGGTAAAGCATATGACTCTTGATCTAGGGGTTATAAATTCAAGCCCCATTTGGGTGTAGAGATTATTTAAAAATAAAATCATTTTGCAGGGCATANATTACAAGTTTATATTTAAATTTAATTGCAAACTTAACAAAGAGCTCATAACATTTTTGAAAATTTAGCAGTAAGCCAGTTCAAACCATCTTCAGCACACATCTGATGCCAAATCAGTTTGAGGAGAGCAAGTCACCCCACACACAATTCCAGATGGGGCCATTTTCACCTGCATGGTCCAAGGAGCCTACCAGAATGCCACACCCCCACAAAGTCAAGAGCAAATATCCAAGGAGAACTCCAACAATTTGAAACCATCCTCTTTCTCCACACCATAAGAAGAATGGGGTCATCTGAGACTTCAAGCTGGTGGTGACTAAACTGTACTTAACTAACCTAAATATAAGGGATTTTTTTTCCCTTAAAAAGTGGGAACATATAAGAAGTAGGAACATATAAGAAAAATTAACTCAATTATTAAAAATTAAGTAAATTTTCTTTTTTTTTTCCAAGTAGGCTTCACACCCAACATGTAGACCAATGCATGGCTTGAAATCACGACCTTGAGATCAAGACCTGAGCTGAGATCCAGAGTCGAATACTTAACTGACTGAGCCACCCAGGCATTCCAAAAATTAGGTACATTCTCAATGCATTTCTGAGTTTCATGTGGATAAAAGTGTGATCCCAAAACTTCAAAGAAAGGAATAGCAGAATTGAGGTCATCTGAACAGATCATGCTAATAATCTTCACAGCTCACTTTCTAGATGTGGCAATGATTCCTGCTTGCTGTCAAAACAAAAAATAATGAGGATCAGGGGAGTGTAGTTCTCATCGGGAAAATGTTTCAGGGTAGAACTCCCAAGAGATAAATAGTTCTCTACAAATCTCTTGATAGTGTTTAAAAAAAAACAAACAAAAAAAAGAAAGAAAGAAACCCTCAATCAAAGAAGATCTGGCTATTAATGTGACCGATGTAAAGTTCAAGGCACTTCAGTAGAGAAGTCTCAATCTATAAAGAGCATAGAAGGGCAAAGGACCTCATAGACTGTCAGAATAGTCAATGTTTTGTTCCCCTGGAAGATTTTAATTCCATTCCAAAGCAGAGACCCGGTTACCTATCCCCACAAGCCAAGGGGATGCTCTGAAGGACACTTTCCTCACACACTCAGACATTCGACCAGAGAACGACCAGCCTCCTCCAACGTTTTGCTGTTGTGCCCACGTGAGTCCAACAAGGGAAACGTTCTAATAGGAGGTCAATTCACAATGGGAGCAAAGACTTAATGTCCACACATTAGGAGTTTCAGTAACTTTGTCAAAAACTGTATGTAATGTCTCTTTGCCCCACCCTCTTCCTTACGTCACCCTCTACTCACAAAGTTAACACATTAAGCATATTAATTTTGAATTAAATAAGCCTTTCTCCAGATTTGGGAACTTTCTTCTCTGAATTGAGAGAAAGCATTTTAAACATTCATCTTTTCTATATTTGGGGAGAGATAATAAAGCTAGATAAATTGTATTGTATCAGTGTTACTGAGCAAACATAGTCGAGAAGGGCATCTTAACCCTCTTTTCCCAGTGATGAGGACACGCAGTCAACTTCCTTGAAGGCTGGAAGGCCTTCCTTTCCTTTCCTTTCCTTTCCTTCCCTTCCCTTTCCTTTCCTTCCCTTCCTTTCCCTTCCCTTCCCTTCCCTTCCCTTTCCTTCCCTTTCCTTTTATGGTAACACTTTATTTTTTATTTTTTTGTTTTGGAGAAAGAGAGCATGCAAGCAGGGGAAGGGACAGAAGGAGAAGAAGGAGAGAGAGAGAGAGAGAGAGAGAGAATCTTAAGCAGGCTCCACACTCAGCTTGGAGCCCGACTTAGGGCTCTATCCCACCACCCTGTTTCATGACCTGAGCAGAAACCAAGAGTCAGATGCTCAACTCACTGAGCTGTCCAGATGTCTCCATACAAATCTGTGAAAGTTTCTTAACAAACAAACTTGTTTTTGTTTTGGGTTTTTTTTTCCATTTACAGTGTAAGAACACTAATGGATGATTAGAATAAAATATGGGTTCTGTCTCCCCACTGCACCCAAGCTCTGTTCATTCTCCATGCTCTGCCTCTGCCGAGGCTGCCTCATGGCCTAAAAGGGCTATGGTCTGAGTCTTGTCCTAAAGTCTAACAAGGGAGAACAACTCAATGCTGGGTCAGTCCTCATGCCTCAGCCTTCGCAATGTGTATCCACTCTGCACAGAGAAGGCCCTTAACCCTAAGATGCCTTATACAAAACCCCAGTTCAGTGTAGACATGCCAGAAACAGGTCAAACCTCTGGAACAATCTGATTTTTTACAAACGAAAGAGTAACTACCTGCAAAGGGCTCAAAGTGAGTTTGCTTCCTAGTGAAGGAACCCAGCAACCTATGACTTATCTGACCCTGTAAGGAGGATGACTTCCACTTGACCCTGTAAAGAGGATCACACCCTCCCTGTAAAGAGGATTCACGCCATCCTCTTCCATTACATCCCTAGAAGCCTCGCTCTTGAATTTCCAGGCCAAACCTCCTGCACCTAATTATTTGCTGTTTTAAATACTGATTATATTAGTGATGTCACTGGCTTCTTCTTTTCTTTAATTATTTATTTTTGATATTAAAGTGCAACTATTTTAGGGGCACCTGGGTGGCTCAATCGTTTGAGCATCTGACTCATGATTTTGGTTCAGGTCATGATCTCATGGTTCGTAAGTTCGAGCCCTGCATCAGGCTCTGTGCTGACAGCGTGGAACCTGCTTGGAATTCTCTTTCTCCCTCTCTCTCTGCCCCTCCCCATCTCTCTCTCTCTCTCTGTCTCTCAAAATAAATAAATAAATACTTTTTAAAAGTTTTAAAAGGAGCACCTGGGTAGCTCAGTAAGTTAAGCATCTGACTTTGGCTCAGGGCATGATCTCACAGTTCATGAGCTTGAGTCTCATGTCAGGCTCTGAGCTGTCCGAGCTGTCTGAGTGGAACTTGCTTTGGATGCTGTGTCTCCATCTCTCTCTGCCCCTCCCCTGATGGTGCTCTGTCTCTTTCTTTCAAAAATAAACATTAAAAAATTTTTTTAAGTTTAAAAAAATAAAAATAAACTAAAAACAAAAGTGCAACTATTTTATATGATGGCCTTAACAATACCAAAAACTATTTAAAACAGGAAATTTTTGAACCTGTATCAAATTAGCCACCATGTGGATACTTAAAACGTTTTTTTCATTAATGAATCTAAGTTTGCTTGACTCCTCAATTTAAATAGCTGAAGGTGCCACAACTTCAGAAAATTAACAGCCCTGTAATAAAAAAATCACAGATAAATTAAGAGGGAAAAATTTTCAGTTAGTTTTCTTTTTTTTTTTTCTAGGCTTTCTCCTTTATCTCTAGAAAAGAGAGGGACACCTGGGTGGCTAAGTCAGTTAAGCGTTCGACTTCAGCTCAGGTCATGATCTCTTGGTTTGGGGGTTCAAGCCCCATGTTAGGCTCTGTGTTGGAAGCTCAGAGTCTGGAGCCTGCTTCCAATTCTCTGCCCCTCCCCCAGTTGGCTCTGTCTATCTCTCTCAAAAATAAACATTAAAATTAAAAAAAAAAAAGGAAAGAGATAAAAAGGGTACCTGGGTCGCTCAATCAGTTAAGTGTCTGACTCTTGGTTTCAGCTCAGGTCATGATCTCACGGTTCATGAGTTCAAGCCCCACATTGAGCTTTGTGTTGACAGTGCAGAGCCTGCTTGGGATTCTCTCTCTCCCTCTCTTTCTTGCTCTTTCTGCCCCTCCTCTGCTTGTTCTCTTTCTCTAAATAAATAAATAGACTTTAAAAAAAAAAGAAAAAAGAAAAAGAAGGGGCACTTGGGTAGCCCAGTTGGTTAAGCCCATCACACTTCAGCTCAGGTCATGATCTCACAGTCTGTGGGTTCAAGCCCCACATCAGGCTCTGTGCTGACAGCTCAGAGCCTGGAGCCTGCTTCAGATTCTGTGTCTCCCTCTCTTTGCCCCTCCCCTGCTTGTGCTCTGTCTCAAAAATAAATAAACATTTTTTTAAATGTTTTTAAAAGGGGGTTGCTCCTGGGTGGCTCAGTTGGTTAGGGCTTCAACTTCGGCTCAGGTCATGATCTCACAGTTTGTGAGTTCGAGCCCTGCATCAGGCTCTCTGCTGTCAGCTCAGAGCCCACTTTGGATCCTTTGTCTCCCTCTCTCTCTGCCCCTCCTCTGCTTGCTCTCTCTCTCTCTCCCTCTCAAAAATAAATACGCATTAAAAAATAAAAATAAATGAAATTTTAAAGGATCATTTAAAAATAATAGTAATAAATAATGAAAAAGAAAAGAGAAAAGCTGTTCTCTTTTCTAAAACTCTCTTAGAATAGCTTAGTCCTCCTGCAGACCATCCCTGCCTCTCCAGAGATTCTACCTTACACCACCTCAAATCAAAACCACTGTCTTCTGCTGTCTCTGCCTGGAAAAGGAGCCTCTCCCTCAGACCTACCACTGCAGCCCCCTGTCTCCATGCGGGTCAGCCAGAATGCCCAGAGCCAGACAGAGGGAGGTGTGCCTTCCAGCCTTCTCCTAGCAAGTCCTTTGGGAAAGTGCATCCAGATGTGTGCACCACAGTTGGGAGAAGAAAGATGAACTAAGGGTTTTCTTTTTTTTTATATCCATAGAGATTCATTATGAATATTCTCCAAATAACTGCCTTTTTAGCATAATGCTAACATGAATTGATTTATGAAAATATGATTTTCATAAAAAATTTTAGAAGCACATCATTTGCCTAAGGTAGGAGCATATTTATAGTATGTACCTCCTCTAGCTGATACAAAATAAGTTTTCATAATTATTATCATATACATGCTCTCTAATTTTGTCTTCCCTTTCTGTTCTAGTCATAGAAAGTACCATCCATCCATCCTAAAAGAAATTATTCTTCCTTCTGAAAATCAGGTAATAGAAAATGAATATATTTTTCTCTTTGTGGACAAAGTTTATTATTAATATTTCTATGGATTCTATAGAGCAAGATACATTCAGTATTAATAATTACTGGAAATAATTATATCCACTTCTTTTTAAATAATGATGAAGATGAAACATGTTTGAGACTGGGGGTGCCTGGCTGGCCCTGTCGGTAGAGCATGCAACTCTTGATCCCAGGGTTGTAAGTTCGAGCCCCATACTGGATGTAGAGATTACTTAGAAATAAAATCTTTAAGGGGCACCTGGATGGCTCAGTCAGTAGAGAACACAACTTTTTTTTTTTTTTAAACATTTTTATTTATTTCTGGGAGAGAGAGAGAGACAGCGTGAGCAGGGGAGGGTCAGAGAGAGAGGGAGATACAGACTCCGAAATAGGCTCCAGGCTCTGAGCCGGCAGTCAGCACAGAGCCCGACGCGGGGCTCGAACCCACGAACCGCGAGATCATGACCTAAGTGAAAGTCGGACGCTTAACCGAGTAAGCCACCCAGGCGCCCCGAGAACACAACTCTTGATCTCAGGGCTGTGAGTTCAAGCCCCATGTTGAGCTTGGAGCCTACTTAAAATAAACAAACAAATAAATAAATAAAATCTTTACATATATATGTTTGAGATTAATGTTTATATATGAATATTTTTAACAATATTCCAGTGGTTAGATTTGTCAGTGTTCATATCTTCAATTAACAATCCTCTTATCAGTTTAATTTTTTTGTTGTTTCTTAAGAATTACAAGATCTTTTCATTTAAGCATAGGTAAAAATACCTAAAACACTTTTGGAGAAAAAACCCTTTTTTGAACAAAAGATTCATCAAAGGGAGTTTTTAAATAATATTGTGCCCTGATGTTTAATACTTTCAAAGTGTTTTTCAGAATCTCTTTGTTACAGGTCAAATAAGGTCTCAAAATAATAACACACTAAAGGTCAAATCCTATAATAATCAATCTATTATAATCCAAATCACCAAGACCAGTAAACTATTTAGGTCAATCAATAAAGTTAAATAACATTCTAAAGCAAACTGAAAACACGAATGATGCCTTTGACTTTGTTTACACTGGGGACAGACTCACACTGCTGAAGTATGTAGCCAATCCCTCACCCTACAGTCCTGACTGTGGTGACACAAATCAGGAGAGATGTAATCACACAGGGAAACAGGATGCAAGACCAACCAGAGTTGGCAAAAGCCATTCAGTCAGTCAGCCAACAAATACTTATTAATTACCTTACTGTTGCCAAACACTGGCAGGTGCTGCAGATACAATAAAAGAACAAAAAAATATTTGACCTTTGCTCTTAAAGAGCTTATAATCTAGTACAAGAAACCACTGAGCATTTAGGCAAATAACTCTCATCACACTGTGCCGCAATTCCCATTTACAATATTAATTCTTATCTCCAAGAAGATCGTCTTCTAAGGGAGAAAAACTCTTCCCAAAGGAAGTGACAGCCAAGTGAGTCCTAAGGAATGAGACTATGTTGAGATGAATCAGTACACTTCAGAAGTGGGGCCAGAAGGTCCTTGGTGCTCCGAGGTAACCAAAGGAAAGAAGATACAGAAATATTTAAGGGCCAGATCTCAAAGGTTCTTATAGATCATGGCAGGAGACATTTTGAGAAGTCCATGCCAACAATAGGGATGGTAATTATGGAGTAACTGGTCCACAGAGCTCCAGAATACACTTCTCTGTGGTCCCCCTTGGGGGTACAGACCCATCATATTCACTAACACTATTATTCAGACACAACCTTGTGCCATGGCTTCCAATACTTGAAATAGTGTCTCCCATAGAAGGAGTATTTCAGGACATCTAGAAATTAACTAGCCTCTGAGGGATGGTCTTGCAGAGCAAACCCAGATGACTGATGGCAAATGTTTTCTATTTTAAAATAAAGAAGCCATCTGTATCCCTCCTAGACTCTGGTCATCAGATGAAACCATTCTCTCACTGCCTCCTGTGTGTATTTCCATTCATCTCCACAGACTACAGAAAGACATGGGAAAAACCAAAAACACATCCCTGGACACCATCATGACAGACTTCATTCTCCTGGGTTTACCTCACCCCCCCAGTCTGAGGACTCTCCTCTTCCTGGTCTTCTTCATCATTTACATCTTGACTCAGCTGGGGAACCTGCTCATTCTGCTCACTGTGTGGGCTGACCCAAAGCTCCACACCCGCCCCATGTACATTCTGCTGCGCGTGCTCTCATTCCTGGACATGTGGCTCTCCTCAGTCATTGTCCCTCGAGTTATTTTAAACTTCACTCCCACCAGCAAGGCAATCCCCTTTGGTGGCTGTGTGGCTCAGCTGTACTTCTTTCACTTCCTGGGCAGCACCCAGTGCTTCCTCTATACCTTGATGGCCTACGACAGGTACCTGGCAATATGCCAGCCTCTGCGCTACCCTGTGCTCATGAATGGGAGGTTATGCACCATCCTCGTGGCTGGGGCTTGGGTGGCTGGCTCCATCCATGGGTCTGTCCAGGCCACCCTGACCTTTCGCCTGCCCTATTGCAGGCCCAACCAAGTGGATTATTTTTTCTGTGACATTCCTGCAGTATTGAGACTGGCTTGTGCTGACACAACCGTCAATGAGTGTGACCTTTGTGGACATTGGGGTGGTGGCTGCCAGTTGCTTCATGTTAATTCTGCTCTCCTATGCCTACATAGTCCACACCATCCTGAAGATACGCACTGCTGATGGGCGGCGCCGAGCCTTCTCCACCTGCGGCTCCCACCTAACCGTCGTCACAGTCTACTATGTCCCCTGTATTTTCATCTACCTCAGGCCAGGTTCCAAGAGTCCCCTGGATGGGGCAGTGGCTGTGTTTTACACTGTTGTCACTCCATTACTGAACCCCCTCATCTATACCCTGAGGAACCAGGAAGTGAAGTCTGCTCTGAAGAGGATAACAGCAGGTGGAGGGGCTGCCAGGGAAAACAAGTAACTCCAGGCTCTGGGACTTCCTACGGCACCATTGCTACCGCATCTCTCAACTACTGCTGCGTGTGCCAAACGTTCAAAAATAGATGTCGGCTTAAGCTGAACTGGATGTAATTCTACTAGGAAGAAGCTTCTAGTGCTATGTTTAACCTCAATAAATTGGCCAGGGCTGTTTTATACTTTTCTGATCCACCTCTCAGGAGAAAGCACATTCTACACAAATGTTAAATATGAGGAATAATGCTCTATCTAGGAGGAGGGAATTATTCTAGAAAGTTTTGGAGAAAACCAGTGAAATGCCACCCCACCACCTTCCATTCATTGCTTCACTCACAATTTCCCAAGCCTCTAGGCATTTGGATTGCTTTGCTCACATCAAGGAGATCAATCACCTACCTGGAACATTCGCTTCAGAATTTTAAGTGAGAGAAAAATAAACCTCTCATCGTTTAAATCATGGATTTGTTAATGGATTACTTTATTACAGCAGCTTTACCTCATCCTTACTAATACTTCACTTAATCAGCAGTTTTTTAAAAATTAAAACAGTACAAGGAAAGACTTTCGAACTACATCCAAACTGTCCAAAGTATCCAGGAAAACTCTTGGCCAATTATCAAAATGCCAAATAGCCAAAGATCTGAAAGCCACCTGGTTAGTGATTCAGTGGGCCAATCAGTTGATCACACAATATCCCTCTGACCAGGCCAGGGTGATAAAAATGACCTTAACTTATCCACTGTGACCTGTCCTGGTCTTACCTAGAAGAACAAGAAAACATAGAGACAGAGGACTCAATTGCAATATAAGAGCAAGTGTCAATAGCTCTTTTAGAAAACGAAGGACCTGGGGTGCCTGGGTGGCTTAGTCGGTTAAGCGTCATGTTCGCTTAGGTCATGATCTGGCGGTTCATGGGTTTGAGCCTCGCATCGGGCTCTGTGCTGACTGCCAGCTCAGAGCCTGGAGCCTGTTTCAGAGTCTGTATCTTCCTCTCTCTCTGACCCTCCCCTGCTCACGGTGTCTCTCTCTCTTTCTCCTAGAAATAAAAATATATATATATATTTAAAAAAGAAAAAAAGAAAAAAGAAAATGAAGGACCAGGTAAATGTGCTCTTTCATTTACTGAAAGCTTTTTCACTCATTTAGATGTGTGAGGTCATGCTAGTCCAATTTTTTTTGCAGATATTTTTTATTGTGGTAGAATACACATAACAATTACCATCTTAATTATGTCAAGCCTACAGTTGAGTGGTATTAAATACATTCACATCGTTGGTAATGTGAATCACCATGATCCATCTCCAGAACTCCTTTCATCTTGTAAAACTTAAAATTTATGCCCATTAAACAATAACCGTCCATTGTCCCCTTCCCCCAACCCTGGCAACAACCATTCTACTTTCTATCTCTATGATTTTGACTCTTCTAAGTATATAAGTGGAATCACACAATAGTTGTGTTATGTTATTGGACTGTTTCACTTGGCATAAAGTCCTCAAGTTCATCCGTGTCATAGCACACTGCAGAATTTCCTTCCTTTTTAAGGCTAATATGCACTGTATGTATATACCCCATTTTGTTTATCCTTTCATCCATCAACGGACTCTGGGATTGCTTCCATGTTTAGCTATTGTGAATAATGCTACTGTGAGTATGGGTTTTTAAATATCTCTTTGGCATCCTGCCTTCAGTTCTTTGACATATATACCCAGAACGGGGATTACTGGACCCTGTGGTAATTCCATTGTTAATGTTTTGAGGAACTGCCATATTGTTTTCCACAGTGGCTGTACTATTTTACATTCCCACCACGAGTGGATAAGGGTTCCCTTTTTTCCACAGCATCAACAACACTGGTTGTTTTCTGGTTTTTTGATAGCCACCATTCTAATGGGTGCAAAGTGGTACCTCATTGTAGTTTGGGTTTACGTTTCCTGAAAAATGAGTGATGTTGAGCGTTCTTTCATGTGTTTGTTAGCCATTTGTATGTCCTCTTTAGAGAAATGTCCATTCAAGTCCTCTGCCCATTTTTTAATAAGGTTGTCCATTTTTGTTGCTGCTCAGTTTTAAGAGTTCTCAATATTAACTGTTTATCAGATATATAATTTACAAATATACGCTCTCATTCTATGGATTGCCTTTTTATTCTGTTAATAGTGTTTTTTAATGCACAATGATTTTTAATTTTCATTCAATCAAACTTGTCTATTTGCTGTTGTTATTGTTACCTTTAGTGTCATATCCAAGAAATCATTGCCAAATCCAATGTTGTGAAGATTTTGTCCTAAGTTTCCTCCTGAGAGTTTTATTGGCCTAGGTCTTATGTTTAGGTCTTTGATCCATTTTGAGTTAATTTATGTATAGGGTGTTAGGTAAGGGTCCAACTTCATTTTTTTATATGTGCATATCCAGCTGTCCCAGCACTACTTGTTGAAAAGACTGTCCTTTCCCCCAGTGAATGGTCTTGGCACCCTTGTCAAAAATCATCATGACTATATCTGCAAGGATTTATTTCTGGAATCTTTAAGAAAGTTTTTTAGTGTTTTATTTATTTTTGAGAGAGACAGAGAATGAGTGGGGGGAGAGGCAGAGAGAGAGGGAGACACAGAATCTGGAGCAGGCTCCAGGCTCTGAGCTGTCAACACAGAGCCCAATGAGGGGCTCGAACTTGTGAACCCTGAGATCATGACCTGAGCCAAAGTCAGATGCTTAACCAACTGAGCCACCCAGGCAACCTCTGGAATCTTTATTTCTTTTTTTTTTTAATGTTTTATTTATTTCTAGGAGAGAGAGAGACAGCGTGAGCAGGGGAGGGTCAGAGAGAGAGGGAGTCACAGACTGAAACAGGCTCCAGGCTCTGAGCTGGCAGTCAGCACAGAGCCCGACGCGGGGCTCGAACCCACAAACCGCGAGATCATGACCCAAGCGAAAGTCAGACGCTTAACCGACTAAGCCACCCAGGCGCCCCTGGAATCTTTATTTCATTGGTCCATGTGTCTTTATGCCAATACCACACTTTTGAATACTGTAGCTTTGTAGTAAGTTTTAAAATCAGAAAAGCTAAGTCTTCCAGTTTCATTCTTCCTTTCTGTAGGAGTGCTAATAACAGTAATTACATCTTTTTCATGCCTGCTCAATGACTTCTCAGGGCTACACGTTCCAGGCCCCATGGAAGTTAATTCAGGCCCTGCATGGAATGCAGGAAGGCTGGTTCTGATCTTGCCTAAAGTGGAACACAGGAGGCTCCACCTTAGGTAACTAGTAGTGATAACTTATATGCAGAAACCCCACTTTAGATAACTAGTAGAGATCCTCTGGCACACAGATGGTGCCATTTTAGAGAACTACGCTGTGATCTCACCACCATTCCCCTCTCCATAAAAGTTGGGAATTAGCTCTGGACTGGGCAGAGAATAACAGCCAAAGATGGGGATGGAGAACAGCCACCTACCACCTTGACTGTCCAACCTATAGATCCCTCCCGTCGGTAAGTTACGCTGAATAAAACTGTGTAAGGGTATGGAGTGGCTTACTTCACTTTTCAGGGGTTTTTTTTAATGTTTATTTTTGAGAGAGAGACAGAGAGTGACACAGAGAGAGAGCGCACATGGGGAAAAGACAAAAGAGAAGGAGACAGAGACTCTGAAGCAAGCCGGGTGCTGTCAGCACAGAGCCCACTGTGGGGCTCTAACTCACGAACCGTGAGATCATGACCTGAGCCAAAATCAAGAGTCAGACATTTAACTGACTGACCCCCAGTTTTTCTATTTCTGCAAAAAAAAAAAAAAATCATTGGGATTTTGACAGGGATTGCATTGAGTCTGTAGATCAGTTTGAATAGTGTTGACTTTTTAAAAGTATCGACATTTTAACAATATTATATCTTCCAATCCACAAACATCAGATGTGTTTCCATTTATTTGTGAAATGAAATTGTTTAATAACTGTCTGTAAAATTCTTCAATTTCTATTGACAATGTTTTGTAGTTTTCATTGTAAAAAACCTCTCACCTCCTTCGTTAGGTTCTAATTCCTAAACATTTATTCTTTCTGATGCTATTATAAATAAAATTGGTTTTGTTACTTCCTTTTCAGATTGTTCATTGCTGATGTATAGAAATGCAATGGATTTTTATGTGCTGACTGTATTCTGCTAATTTGTTGAATTCATTTTTATTATTTCTAACCATTTGTGTATGTAGAATCTTCAGGGTTTTCTATATATAAAATCGTATATGAAACAGGTAATTTTACTTCTTCCTTTCCAATTTTGATGGCATTTATTTCTTTTTCTAAACTAATTATCCTGGCTAGAACTACCAGTACCTTGATGAATAAAAGTAGTGAAAACAGGGGCACCTGGGTGGCTCAGTCAGTTAAATGCCTGACTTTAGCTCAGGTCAGGTTAAGCACCTGGCTTTAGTCTCACAATTTGTGAGTTCGAGCCCCATGTAGGGTTCTGTGCTGACAACTCAGAACCTGGAGCCTGCTGTGGATTCTGTCTCTCTCTCAAAAGTAAATAAGCATTAAAAAAAATTTTTTTTAGGGGCGCCTGGGTGGCTTAGTCGGTTGAGCGTCCGACTTTCGCTTAGGTCATGATCTCGCGGTTCGTGGGTTCGAGCCCCGCGTCGGGCTCTGTGCTGACTGCCAGCTCGGAGCCTGGAGCCTGTTTCAGAGTCTTTATCTCCCTCTCTCTCTGACCCTGCCCTGCTCATGCTGTCTCTCTCTCTCTCTAGCTCCTAGAAATAAATAAAAATAAAAATAAAAATTTTTTTAAGCAGTGAAAACAGGAACCCTTGTCTTTTTCCTGATCTCAGAGGAAATGTTTTCAGCTTTTCACCATTGAGTATGTATACTGTGGCTTTTTCATATATGGCTTTTATTAGTTTTTTTCTATTCCTAGTTTGCTAAGTGTTTTTCATCAAGAAAAAGTGTTGAATTTTGTCAGATGCTTTTTCTGCATCGATTGAGATGATCGTGTGTTTTTTCCTTTCATTTTCTTGATGTGGCATAATACATTGATCAATTTTCATATTTTGAATCATTCTTGCATTGTAGGAATAAATTCTATTTGGTCATAGTGTATAATCTTAATGTGCTGCTGAATTCTGCTACTAATATTTTATTGCGGATTTTTGCATCAATGTACATAAAGAACATTGGTTTGTAATTATCTTGTAGTCTTTTTCTGGCTTTGACATTAGGGTAGCGGTGGTCTCATACAATGAGTTAGTAAGTGTTCCCTCTTCAATTTTTTGTAAAAGTTTGAGAAGGGTTGGTATTGGTTCTTCTTTAAGTGCTTGGTAGAACTTACCAGTGAAGCCATCAGGTCAGGGATTTTCCTTGTTGGGAGATTTTTTCATTACTTATTTAATTTTTTTACAAGTTATAGGTCTTTTCAGATTCTCTGTTACTTCACAAGTTAGTCTTGGCAAGTTTTGTATTTCCAGGAATTTGTTCATTTCATCTAGGTTATCCAATTTTTTGGTATACAATTATTCCTAGTACTCTTGTATAATCTTTCTTATTTCTATAGAAGTGATAGTAATGTCCCCATTTTCTTCACTGATTTTATAATTTGAGTCTTCTCTCTTTGTTTCTCAGTCCATCTAGGTAAAGTTTTGTCACTTTCTTTTATCTTTGGTTTCCTTGACTTTCTCTATTGTTTTTCTTTTCCCTATTTCATTTATCTGGGTTCTAATCTTTTATTATTTCTTTCCTTCTGCTAGCTCTGGGTTTTAGTATGTTCTTCTTTTTCTAAATCCTTTAGTTTTAAAGGTAACTTGTTGATGGAGATCTTTCTGGTTTTGTTTTGGTTCTGCTTGTTTGTTTCAGTACTATCTGTACCCAGCATGGGGCTCCAGCTTGCAACCCTGAGATCAAGGGTTGCATGCTTGTGGTGCCTGGGTGGTTCAGTCAGTTAGGCCCCCAACTCTTGATTTCTCCTCCAGTCATGATCTCATGGTTTATGAGACTGAGCTCTGCATAAGGCTCTCTACTAGCCTGGGATTCATTCTCTCTCCCTCCCTCCGCCTCCCTCCCTCCCTCCCTCCGCCTCTCTCTCTCTGTGTCTCTGTCTCTCTCTGTGTCTCTGTCTCTCTGTGTCTCTGTCTCTCTGTGTTTCTGCCCCTCTCTCTCTCTGTCTCTGCCCCTGCCCCTGTCTCTGTCTCTCTCTCTCTGCCCCTGTCTCTGTCTCTCTCTCTCTGCCCCTGTCTCTCTCTCACTCTGTCTCTGTCTCTCTGTCTCTCTCTCACTCTGTCTCTGTCTCTCTCTTTCTGCCTCTTTCTCTGTCTCTGTGTCTGTCTCTCTCTGTCTCTGTCTCTTTCTGTCTCTCTCTCTCTCTGTGTCTCTGTGTCTGTCTCTGTCTCTCTCTTTCTGTCTCTCTCTCTCTATCTCTGTGTCTGTCTCTCTGTCTCTCTCTGTCTCTGTCTCTGTGTCTGTCTCTCTTTGTGTCTGTCTCTCTTTCTCTCTCTCTGTCTCTGTGTCTGTCTCTGTCTCTCCCCCTCCCCTGCACTCTCTCTCTTTCTCAAAACAAACAAACAAACAAACAAACATTTCCATATTCTACCAACTGAGCTAGCTAGGTGCCCAGAGATCTTTCTTATTTTTTTAATGTAAGAACTTACAGCTTTAAGTTTCCCCCTTAGCACTGCTTTCACTGTGTCCAAAAAGTTTTGGTATGTCAAGTTGTTTTCATTCATCCTCAAGTATTTCTTCTTTTGTCCATTGGTTGTTTAAAAGTATATTGTTTGGGGATGCCTGGCTGGCTCAGTTGGTAGAGTATGTGACTCTTGATCTCAGGGTCATGAATTCAAGCCACACATTGAGTGTAGAGCATACTTAAAAAAAAAAAAGGGGGGGGGGGCGGGGGGGGGCACCTGGGTGGCTCGGTCGGTTAAGCGCCCAACTTTGGCTCAGGTCATGATCTCCCGGTTCGTGGGTTCGAGCCCTGCATCGGGCTCTGTGCTGACAGCTCAGAGCCTGGAGTCTGCTTCGGATTCTGTCTCCCTCTCTCTGTCGCTCTCTGACCCTCCCCTGCTTGCCCTCTCTCTCTCTCTCTCTCTTTTTCTCTCAGAAATAAGTAAAAACATTAAAAAAAAAAAGTGTGTGGGGGCTCAGTTGGTTAAGCGTCTGACTTTGGCTCAGGTCACGATCTCACATTTTGTGAGTTTGAGCCCTGCATCGGGCTGTCTGCTATCGGTGCAGATCCCACTTCAGATCTTCTGTCCCTCTCTCTCTCTATCCCTCCCCTGCTCATCTTCTCTTCTCTCTCAAAAACAAACATTTTTAAAAAGTGTGTTTAATTTCAACAATATTATGGATTTTCCATTTTTCCATTTATTAACTTCTAACAATTTCATGGTCAGAGAATGTCTATCTTTTTAAATATGTTGAGATTTAATCTGTGACCTAATATGTGGTCTGTCCTGAAAAATGTCCCATGTGCACTTAAGAATGTGTATTCTGTTTTTGGGTAGAATATTCTGTAAACGTCTATTAGGTCTAGTTGGCTTATTGTTTAAGTCCTTTATTTCCTTATCTTTTGTTGTTCTATCCATTGTGGGTGGTGTATTAAAGTCTCCAACTATTACTGTAGAACTATCTATCTCTCCTTTCAATTCCATCAGGTTTTGCTTTATATATTTTGATCTGTCATTAGATCCATAAATACTAACCATTGTTATATCTTCTTGTTGTATTGAATCTTTTACCATGCAATGTCCTTCTTTGTCTCTTGTAACTTTTTTGTATTTAATCTATTTTTGTCTGATATTATAGTTATTCCTGCTCTCTTTTGGCTACTATTTGCATGGGATATCTTTTTCTGTCCTTTCACTTTCAGCCTGTTTGTGTCTTTGGATCTCAAGTGACTCTCTTACAGGCACATGTAATTGGATCATTGTTTTTATCTGTTCTGCCAATCTGTCTTTTGATTGGAAAGTTTAATCATTTACATTTAGACTAATTACTGATAAGGAAGAACTTTTGTCATTAAAATTTATGTGAAATTCAAATTTCAGTGTCTACAAAGAAGTTTTATATAATACAGCCATGCCTATTTTATGCGTATCATTTATGGCCACTTCCATGTACAATGACAGACTTGAATAGTTGCAACAGAGACTGTGTGGTCCTCATGGCCAAAAATATGATCTGGTCTTTCCAGAAAAAGTTCACCAACCTCTACTCTAGACATCTCAATTCCAAGGTGACTTGGGAGCTGTAGAGATCACCACAAAAGTCCACAGGCAGGTGAAACAAATCACATTTAAGGTATTCTTTGAAGACCTATACCATTTCTGGACATTTGAGGGGAGGAAATATTTTGAAAAAGCATTCAAAGAACTCCAAAGATCAGGCTACCAGAAAAGAAGTAAAGATGTCAAAGTATTCAAAAGCACCGAACCAATAAATACTGATAAAAATCATTGGTCAGTGAGCATCCCTTATGTAGAGGACAGCTAGATGCTAGATCGGATGACTCTCCATGTTCTTCTAACCCTGAGATTCTATGTTTCTCCGACACTATCAGATCTATGTTAGCGCCTTAGTAATTCTAACAAATGACTTTCATAAAATGTGAATGTGTTTCAATAAGAAGACATCTTTGACCAGTAACAACCATACTAGCTTTTTTTTCCCCCAAATTTCTTTTTTGGAAGAGTAAAGAAATCACAGACATAAAATCGACAACAAGCCTTAGTAAGCCCCACGGATTTTGTCCCAGCTGATGTTGCAAAATTGGAAAAAGCTAGAAACTAAGGGAGTATCCCAGGAAACAAACCATGGATCTTGGTCTTGTCTTATCACAAGGGTCTCATTACAATATTCCCCAAGCTGCAAGTCTCACACACTGTAATTGACTCTAGAGAAAATAAAAGAAGTAACAGAACACAGGAGAGACCAACCTTAGCAGTTACTTTCAGTGGGGGCCAAAATTCTTCCCCCAGTTCATAAGACAACTGGAAGAGGAAATCTACAAATAAACAAGCAAATACATCAAGTTTCAGTAATTTGGTCCTTCATTTTGTTCCAACCAGAACGGACTAATCAGGTCTTCTGCCATGAGCTCTTCACAACAAAATCTGCCGACCCTGTGGGATCCAAAGCCACTGAAATCTCTCTAGGAACAGATTTATATACCTTGTCTCAGATTGAAAAAGGAGTTTCTGTGGATACTGACACCCCCAGATGAAGGTGATTCTCTCTCCCCCAAGTAGCACCTGCCATTGTTCTATCCCATTTTCCAGAATTAAACATCACCTACAAGATTTGATCACTGGTGCAAAGAAGTGCTTAAAAGAGAGGAAGATATTCCCAGATATAGATGAACACAAAGTTTCAGATACATATAATGTTCAGTCCAAACACCGTGCAAAGGATTTCTCCACTCTCAGTCACTTCATCTCTCAATGTCTTCCCTTGTCTAAGTATTCAATATATTTTTCTTTCTTCTCTCACAGAAAGACTATGCAGCTACCATTTAGCTACTTTATATGAAGATAATAATATTCCCACAAGACTTTTACTTGGCTACATATATCCGAAGCTACCTTTCTGCAGACGTTCATTCACTGCCTGGATTGCCTACCAACCAGAGAAGGTAAGAGTATCTTAGAGTTCTGTGGTGGTTGCATCTCTGCACCTTGCTGTTTGTTTCTTATCAGATCCCTCCGCGCACCTGTAAGTCAGTTTCTTTGCCCAAAATGTGAAGAATAGATATGAATAAAATTGTAATCTGATTTCTGTGTTAGTGAATGTGTTAGATGCTTCAAACTCATTGCTCTAATAAGGGTCTTATGTTAATAGAAATGTTTTTAGTTTCTGTGTTTTTTAATACTTATTTTGAGAGAGTGAGAGAGATGAGAGATGAGCAGGGGAGGGGCAGAGAGAAGAAGAGAGAGAAACCCAGGCAGGCTCCACATTCTCAATGAGGAGCCAGACTTGGGGCTCTATCTCATGAACTATGAGATCCTGACCTGAGCCGAAATCAAAAGTCGGATGTTTAACAAACTGAGCCAGATTCCCCTCTTAATAGAAATGCTTNGGGGAGGGGGGGATGGGCATGGAGGAGGACACTTGTGGGGATGAGCACTGAGTGTTATGTGGAAACTAATTTGACAATAAACTATTAAAAAAAAAAAAAAAAGAAAGCCTAATCTGAGTTGATTGTATTTAAAAAAACTTTTTTTTAATTTTTAATGGTTATTTATTTTTGAGAGAGAGAGAGCGTGAGCAGGGGAGGGGCAGAGAGAGAGGGGGAGAGAGAATCTGAAGCAGGCTTCAGGCTCTGAGCTGTCATCACAGAGTCCAACGTGGAGCTCGAACTCACAAACTGTGAAGTCATGACCTGAGCTGAAGTCGGATGCTCAACTGACTGAGCCACCCAAGCGCCCCAAAACTTTTAAAAAATATATATTCATTTCATGGCCATTTGAGAGATAGGTGACTAGAGTTAGGTCTGTATTGGGGACCTATAAGCAAAAGTCATCTGCCAAAATGGGGTCAAGCCTGTGCCCTTTGCCTCGTTAGAAAAGTTACCTGATCCCCTGGACAAATCAGTCACTAACAAATGTTTAATGATAAACTTTATAAATATATAATCAATTTGTGATCCACTAATGATTCCCATATCTTTCTTATAGCATTTTTGTACTAGATAACTTTTTATATTTGATATCATATCACAATTCAGAAACATACTGCATAAGGGCTCTTGGGTGGCTCAGTCAGTTAAGTGTCCAACTTAGGTTCAGATCATGTTCTCACGGTTCAGGACTTCGAGCTCTGCATTGGACTCTGTGCTGAAAGAGCAGAGCCTGCTTCAGATTCACTGTTTCCCTCTCTGTCCCTCCCCTGCTTGCTCTCTCTCTCTCTCTCTCAAAAATGGATAAATAAACATTTTAAAAAAACATACATCAATACCTTCACAGTCAAAATCTCTGGTAAAATGAAAATACTGCTAAGCCCCCAGGCAGTGGTCTCCTTCCCAAAGACATGCTCATTGCACTAGAATCCCAGACAAGGAAAGGAGATGGTCCACTTCATAGATTCATAGTAACAAATATTGACTCTTATTTGACTTTAAAACTTGCACTTAATTCTACATCTAGGTTTAGAAAATGGAGCAGCAACTCCATTTTAAAGTCTTTGACAGAATAAACCAACAAACTCTTAAAATGGTTGTTCAGATCACAGACAAAGCTGTGGCCTCAGGACCCAGGGATTAACATTGCCAGTGAATTTTGAAAACTTCTAATGATTTAGCATCCTGAAATAATAATGTTTACTAAATTGTTTGGCTTATTTGTGGGAAAGGATGTTAAGTAAAATGTAGGAAGAATACTGAACTGGAAACCATAAGACCTACTTGGGGTCCTTACTCTAGCACCAGATAGCTATAGGACTCCTCTGTCATCTATCCCCTCTAAAGATCATAAGAATATTACACAGATATAAAATACCATCATTCTGTGAGCTCCTATCACCCTAGTCCATGGAGGCTTCATCCGTGTCATGTTCCTTTCTCTTTGTGCCATGGTCTTCTCTGTCTCCTTCCCTGCAGTTTTATTATTGAAAGGATTTAATGCAACTCAGAGCTACATCTGGGATATTAATGAATCAAAGTAAGTAGAAGGGTGTTCATCCAGTAAATACCAGCTTCATTCTTGGAGACCTATGATAATGGCAGTACTACAAGGAAGATGGTCAGAATAGATCAGAGGCAAAAAACAAAGTTGTCCTATTTATTATCTTTATAGCTAAGTGAAGAAAAACTTGTTAAAGAAATGGAGGAAAATTTCATTGCAACTGGAATGAGATAACACCTAATAAGGACAGTATTACAAATAAGACTACATCCCATCCCCTCATCGTTCCCATTAAGATGGATCTAGGCACCTGGCTGGCTCAGTCGGTAGAGCATGCAACTCTTCATCTTGACATCATGAGTTCAAGCCCTACATTGGGCATAGAGTTTGCTTTTAAAAAATGAGGGGGGAAAAAAGATAGGCCTAAAACCTAAGGGCAAGATAAGGAAATACTATTCTCTGATTGAAAACAACAAGAATCCGTACACTCTG
Source organism: Crocuta crocuta (assembly GCF_008692635.1). Classification (NCBI taxonomy): domain Eukaryota; kingdom Metazoa; phylum Chordata; class Mammalia; order Carnivora; family Hyaenidae; genus Crocuta; species Crocuta crocuta. The sequence continues at coordinate 1,037,684 of NW_027530988.1, read as the reverse complement.
TGTGGACTAGAGTTCCCTACTTACAGCAAATTTCCCCCAAAGAAATAAAAGTTCCTAGAGAGTAATTTAGAGAACAGAGAACATTCTCTAATGCAAACAGGAAAACCATATGGAAAACAGAGGAAAAATGATTAGGGAAATTAAATTTAGGAAGAAAATTAATAAAGTAAAACTTTATCTGTAACCCCACTACTTCCTAGAATAAATATTGTATCAGAAGGCAAGATTAAATAATACTTCCAGATAAAGGTACTATGTAATTCACTAGGTATAACTCATTGAGCCTCAATTAAGTGTGCCCCATCATATTCTCTTTGCTCTGATTCAAAATTTAGAAATATGCATCCAATTCCTAATTTGATTTCCAGAGACCTTAAAATTAGTAAATGGTTTCCCTGAGTAGTAAATACACTATTTCAATCATGGGAATGAGATCTCCCACTGTAAATTAACAAATTGGCTGTTTGGTTTACAAGTCATTCTCTCAGGTATTGAATAACATTAACATGAATTGCTTTCCTAGTGTTGATTCCTCTAGGGAGACCTGACCAAATCAGGCTTCTAAATCTGCAGAATTTAACATCAGATCTCTGTGACCCCAGTATAGCATCCCATGACAAGCGCCAGAGAAACTACCTGAGCACATTCAGGCCAGGGCTACTGGTGAGCAGTTATGAATTTCTCAAGGAAACTTGTATGGGAACTTAAACCCTCTGCAATTTCTGGAGCTGGGAAGTGAAAGGAACAAGCCTGTTCTTGTAGCCCTGACTTCCAGAAGAGCTCTGTAGTCAACTTTTGAAGTTCAGCCATCACTGATTTTAAATATTTTTTAGGAAAATCATAACTATTCCATTCACTAGCAAAAAAAAATGGCTTGGGTGGATTTATTGATGCCTTTCAAAAATTCTATAAGAGATGGTAAAATAATGAGCGCTATGCTTTAACAGGGCTTGGATACAGCAGTTTTAATTTTTAGTGTTTATTTTTTTTAAGTTAGGTGTTTAATGTAAGGATTGAGTATAACTACCCACCCTTGATCACTATGTGTCAGAATTGGGTCCAGAATTTCGTTCCCCATCCTCATAACCTTAAGGAAATGTAAACCCAACAGAGCTGTGAAGCTTTCTCAGAGCCAGAAAGCGAGCTGAGGACCCAGATCCATTACAATATTCATGTTTAGGATTTCCAGCCAGCAGCAGGACCATCTATCCATAATGTCTTTCTTAAAGGTTGCCACTTTCCTGCTCTTCACATTCATTTGAGCCAAAGAACAAGAGTGAAGCTGGAGGGAATTATTAATAAGAGAGCTCCTGAATTCTCTGTTAATCTCACTTTCTTCCTTCTGAGTGGATGTGAACCATTCCAGAGCAAAATCAATCCATCCATTTCAATTTCTTTGACATCCCACGTCAACCCATGAGATTAGATATTGGAAAATTGTACAACTAGTGAGTTTCAAATGATCACTAATCAACCTTTCTCTTCAGATGGGGAAATGCCCATCAAGAGTTTGGACTAAAAACTTAAAATAACTCTTCCACACTGAGAGCCATTTGCCCTGCTATAGCCATTCTCACATCCTCCTTGCTTTTTCTCTCATCTCTGACATCTCACAGCAGACATCGCTCTTTGCTTCCTTTTCTCCTCTCTTCCTTTACTGTGTCCCAAGGCCACACTATTATGTAAAAAGAAACCAAAATACATAGCACCAAGTACCAACCACAATTTTACTTAAATGCTTACAGCCTCGTGGACATTCTCTTCCTTTCATTATAAAGAACTTGGAGAATAGATTTGCACAGCATCAAGACATGTCACATACAACTAGCCATTTAATCACAATTTTATTCCATTCTCTCTACTACAAGGTGTACAAGGAATTTTCTCATTTCCTTTCATAGACTCCCCACTCTGTTTAAGTTTATGTACTGACAGAGATAAGAATGAGCCAGTGGATTCTGGAGGTTTCTAAAGTGGCAGAGCATCTAACAAAACAAATGCCTTCTCCCACACATGCTGTTTCCAGTAAACCCTTACTCTTTGGCAAAGTGTTCCAGGTACAAACTCCTAGGAGCAAGCTTTTTCTGTAAAGGCTCAGAGAATAAATATTTTAGCTTTGCAGGCCAAACACAACTACTTAACTCTGCCATCATAGCTCCAAAGCAGCTACAGACAACAGGTAAGTAAATGAGCATGGCTGTGTTCCAATAAAACTTTATTTACTAAATAGGCCTGCTCCTGCCATAGAATATATTTCTCCCTATCTGTCATCTCCTCACATAAAGAAACTTCTCCATCATTGTCCTTTGTCTTTACAAGCTTTTCCTCTAGTTCTTCCTCACATCCTTCTCATTTCCATGTTAAGTCTTGTCTTGTCCATTCTCTAGGTAAGATCTCTCCAGAGGATGGAAAGAGTCAACAGCACATCGTTGACTGAGTTCATTCTCACAGGAATTCCCTACCCACTCAGACTAAGGACGTTTCTGTTTGTGTTCTTTTTGCTAATCTACATCCTGACTCAGCTGGGAAACCTGCTAATTCTGGTCACTGTCTGGGTAGACCCTCAGCTCCATGCCCGTCCCATGTACATCTTTCTTGGTGTTCTCTCCATCATCGACATGGGCATCTCTACCATCATTGTCCCTCACCTCATGATGAATTTCACTCTAGGCATCAAACCCATCCCATTTGGTGGCTGTGTCGCTCAACTCTATTTCTATCACTTTTTGGGTAGCACCCAGTGCTTCCTCTACACCCTGATGGCCTACGATAGGTACCTGGCAATATGCCGGCCCCTGCGCTACCATGTTCTCATGAATGCTAAGTTGAGTACCTTGCTTGTGGCTGGAGCTTGGGTGGCAGGATCCATCCATGGGGCTCTCCAAGCTATCCTAACCTTCCGTCTGCCCTACTGTGGGCCAAACCAGGTAGATTACTTCTTCTGCGACATCCCTGCAGTTTTGAGGCTAGCCTGTACTGATACAACAGTCAACGAGCAAGTGACCTTTGTGGACATTGGGGTGGTGGTTGCCACTTGCTTCTCCCTGATCCTCCTCTCCTATATACAGATCACTCAGGCCATCCTGAGAATCCGTACAACTGATGGGCGGCGCCGAGCCTTTTCAACCTGTGGAGCCCATGTAACCGTGGTAACTGTGTACTATGTGCCCTGTGCCTTCATCTACCTGAGGCCTGAAACCAACAGCCCCCTGGATGGGGCAGCTGCCTTATTTCCCACAGCCATCACTCCTTTCCTCAACCCCCTCATCTACACTCTGCGGAACCAAGAGGTACAGCTGGCCCTGAAGAGAATGATAGGAAGCCCTGGGACTAAGAGTGAGGTTTGAAAGGGTCTGTCCCCCACTGGTGAAACATTCACAGTTTATTCCAATGCTTAGATTTCAGTGAGGTTTTTATTATTTTTTTTCTTTTATGTAGCCACATAATATCATCACAGTAAGATTAAACACAGTTTTAAGTAAAACACCACTTTCTAGCAGTTCCTTAGTGTCCCCTTAAGACAAACAACCTCAGCTACTCCAACAGTAGAAAGTGAAACTAAAGTCCCTCAGAAGGTGGCACACTTCCACATCCAGAGAATTGGAAGACAAAAGCACCTAATGGGATTTTCAGCCTCTAGGCTTACATTGGCCAAGCTTAAGAAGGACTATAGTTCTTTTGATGGGAGAATGTTCCTGTGTTCTGTTCCAACTGAATATTTACCTCAGGAGCTAATGCTGGGAGAGAAACTATAGGTGCTATGCTATGTGCATGTTAACAGGCCTGGCTCTGGGGACCTCCTGAGGTGGTCACAGGATATTGGGGGGAACTAAAGTGCTTATTCTCCCTTGCCTGCTGAAGAAATAACACTCCTCTTAAACTGGTGCTTTCATAAACCAAACCAAATTAAACAATACTTCACCACCACCACCACTACCACCACCACCAAAAAGGCAATAAAGTCTTTTCAAATGTCTAATAAATTCCCCCATCTCAAAAAGTAAAGCTCAGTATGAAATTTCCCATTAAAAGAAAATAGGGCAGGCACCTGGCTGGCTCATTTGGTGGAGCTCATGGCTCTTGATCTCAGGGGTTGTGAGTTCAAGCCCCACACTGGGTGTAGAGATTGCTTAAATAAATAACCTTAGGACAATTAACCAGGGAACTGGAATAATTTCTGCAAATGAGTATTTCGTATCCATTTAGATGTGTAAGCTTGACAAGCTTTTATTAAGTTGGCTGGGGCCTAATCAATGTGGGTAAATTTGGTATAATATCTGTTGTTTCAGTCCCTTCACACCTCCAATCTTAGCCTGTTGTGATTCTGCCTCATTCTCCAGCTTTTCATATTGAATGGTTGTTCTCTCCATGTGATGAATGAAATCACGTTATCTATAAAGCAAAGTCTCTTGGGCATAGCGGAGAGTCAGCAATTTGGGCATGTAAATGTTCATTTCCGAAGGAAATTAGGTTCACCTAATTGATATGGGAGACAGAAAACTAACCACTACATTGGATGAAGCTGACTAACACAATTTTCAATATTTTGTTCACAAAACAATATACAGGATATCAACTCTCTTACACTAGAACATTACTTTTAAAATATCTTAATCTTTCAAAATATTTGATAAGTAAAATGACTAAACTGTGAATTACAAAAATAAAGCTACAGCTCATAAACCAAAAATATTTCCAAAGGCTATTACACATCTTGCTCCTATTTTCCAAGGTGCTTTGCACAATGTTATCATACCCACTGTCTTAACAATTAATCAAATAACATTAATAAATGAGAATAATAAAAAATTCTTAAAAAATCAACATTAAAATAATCTGTAAGTGTATAATAAAAAGATAGCTCAAAATGGAGTAATTCTGAGGCAAACATTTGTAGGGTTTTTTTTTCATTTGTTAATGTTTATTTTTGAGAGAGAGAGACAGAGCACAAGTGAAGGAGGAACAGAGTGAGAGAGAGGGAGACACAGAATCTGAAGCAGGCTCCATGCTCTGAGCTGTCCACACAGAGCCCAACACAGAGCTCAGACTCACAAACCATGAGATCATGACCTGACCCAAAGTCAGATGCTCAACCAAATGAGCCACCCAGTCACCCCACATTTGTTTAAAAAGTGGACTGGACTCCACTATGAATTTGTTAAATTAACAGTTATTAAGTGGCGCACAGGATGCTGGATGGTAAGTTGCAGTACAACAGACTACAAGAGGAATTGAAATAGAGAACTTTATTACTCTCAGGTCCTGGAAGAATTACCCAGCATGCCTCAAGGAGTCACACAGGAGGTCAAGGCAGAAAACAGAGGCAGGACCTGAGGCACATGTCTTTATTCAGGTCAGTAGGCAGAGTGTTTTGGGGTTCCCAGACTAAACCCAGATTGGTCAAACCAAAAGAGCAGGATTCCAGTAAACCACAGAGGAGTCTTATCTAAAGGATACATAAGGGGAAGCTCCTGGGTGGCGTAGGTGGTTGAGCATCAGACTTTGGCTCAGGTCATGATCTCATGGCTCATGGATTGGAGCCCCACATCAGGCCTTTCACTGATGGCACAGAGCCTCTGTCTCCCTCTCTCTCTGCCCCTCCTCAGCTCAAGCACGCACTCTCTCTCTCTCTCAAAAATAAGTGAACATTTTTTAAAACTTAAAAAATAAAGGACACATAAGAGGAAAGTGCTAGGAGGCAGGGGAGACTGTCGATCACAAGGGCTATTGGGAAAGTCCTATCAGGAGCTTACATTTGCTTGTGACTCTGAGGCTGCTATCCATGGCATGAGCTTGCAGGAAGGGCTAGTGTCGGTTTAAGATTCCTGCAGGCTGCTTGGCTATTGTACACTAGGATGAACAATGGTGCAGGTGCTATGGAAAACAGTATGGTGGTTCCTAAAAACATTAAAAGTAGAATTACCAAATGATTCAGCAATTCCATTTCTGGGTACATATCCAAAAGAATTGAAAGCTGGGTCTCCAAGAGATATCTGTACACCCATGTTCATAGTTGCATTGTTTTCAATAGTCAAAAGATGGAAACAACCCAAGTGTCCATTAATGGATGACAGGATAAACAAAATGTGATATATACATACAGTGGAATATTATATTATTTCCTCTTTTAAAAGGAGGGGATTCTGACACATGTGACAACATGGATGAATCTTCAAGATATTATGCCAGGTGAAAAAAGCCAGTAACAAAAAGACAAATACTACATGATTCCACTTAAATGAATTCCTAGAATAGTCAAATTCATAGAGACAGAAAGTAGAATGATAGTTGCCAGGGGCTGGGGAGAGGGGAGAGTGGGAAGTTGTCTACTAGGTATAGAGGTTCACTTCTGCAGGATGAAAGGAGTTCCAGAGATGGTTGCACAATAGTGTGAATATACTTAACACTACTGAACTGTATGTTTAAAAAATGGTGAAACAAAAACAAAAAACGGGGACAGGGGGGCACCTGGGTGGTTAAGCATCCGACTTTGGCTCAGGTCATGATCTCACAGTTCATGGGTTCAAGCCCCATGTCGGGCTCTGTGCTGACAGCTCAGAGCCTGGAGTCTGTGTTCGGATTCTGTATCTCCCTCTCTCTCTGCCCCTCCCCTGTGTGCTCGTGCTCGCTCGCTCACTCGCTCTCTCTCTCAAAAATAAATAAAATATTAAAAAAAAATTTAATGGTTAAGCTGGTAAGGACATCTGGGTAGCTCAGTGGGTTAAGCATCTAACCTTGGATCACATCATGATTTCACAGCTTGTGGGTTTAAGCCCTACATTGGGCTCTGTACTGACAGCTCAGAGCCTAGATCCTGCTTCGGGTTCTGTGTCTCTGTCTCTCTCTGCCTCTCCCCAGCTCGTGCTTGCTCTCTCTCTCTAAAATAAATAAATAAACATTTTTAAAAAATGGTTAGGCTGGTAAATGTTATGCCTACTTAACCACAGTTAAAAAATAAAAATACACTAAGGAACAGGGTGGGCAGGGGGGAGTGAGGAGGAATATAGGCCATATGTTCATTAAAGCTGACTGAATATTGCTGCTCTCATTATTCAAGTATGCTTGGAGATGTCCGTAATAAAAGATTTTTTGAAAGCCATAGCTATGAAAATCTCAGGAAAAAGTTTTCTGACTAGAGGGAAAGGCTAGTACAAGGCTCTGGTGTGGAAACGAGTTTGGCATGTTTGAAAGGAAAGGGGATGTCATCAAAGTGTAGTGCATGGGGGTGAGAGTACACAGTTACAACACAAGTGCAGGCAAGGGTCGGAGCACAGAAAACCTTGGAAACTACGTTAAAAGTTTGGATTTAATCTACTATGATGGCCAATGTTAGTTTTCAGTCACTGCGTAACAAGTGATCACAAACTTAGCAGCTGAAAACAAAGTCCATTTATTAGCTCAGTTTTGTACGTCAGCAATCCTAACATCACATGACTTGGTTCTCTGCTCAGGACCTCACTAGGCTAAAATCAAGGTGTCCCTGAGCTGCATTCTTATCTAGAGGTCAAGGTTCTCTTCCAGGATCATTTGGTTATGGCAGAATTCAGTTCCTTGCAATTACAGGACTTAGGTCCCTGTTCCCTTGTGGGCTGTCAGCTAGAGGGCTCTCTCAGCTTCAAGAGGATACCCAAATTCCTCGCCATATGACCTCTTCCATATATTTTTTGAAGTTGTTTAAGTTTATTTATTTATTTTGATAGAGAGGGAGAGAGATAATCCCAAGCAGGCTCCACACTGTCAGCACAGAGCCCGAAGTGGGGCTCAAACCCACGAACCATGAGATTATGACCTGAGCAGAAGTCAAGAGTCAGATGTTTAACCAACTGAGCCGCAGACACCCCTGGCCTCTTCCATCTTTAAAGCCAAAAACAGGGGCGCCTGGGTGGCTTAGTCGGTTAAGCATCTAACTTCAGCTCAGGTCATAATCTCACAGTTCGTGGGTTCAAGCCCTGTGTCAGACTCTGTGCTGACAGCTATCTCAGAGCCTGGAGACTGTTTCGGATTCTGTGTCTCACTCTCTCTCTGACCCTCCCCTGCTCATGCTATCTCTCTCTCAGAAATAAATTTAAAAAACACTTAAAATTTTTTAAAATAAATAAATAAAGCCAAAAACAGAGACTCTCCCTCATTTGGAATCCTTCTTGTGTCTCAAATCTCTCTCTCAGTGAAGAATTCAGTCCTTTTTAAGGGCTCACCCGATTAATCTAGGCCCACAGAGAATGGTATTCCTCTTTTAAGATCAATTCATTTGGGACCTTTAATTACATTTGCAAAATCCCTTCACATTAGCACCTAGAAGAAATTTGGATTGTGTTTGATTGAATAACTGGAAGTAAGTATATACACCAGAGGGCAAAAGTCTAATCTTGGAAGTCATCTTAGGCAGATGCTTAAAAGCTTCTCAACGTAAAAGCTTCTCAACTCTCATACGTAATCAAATAGATGCTTTTCTAGAAATCAGCTGCAAGAGATGCCATTACCAGTTTTTGGAATGCTTCAGCTTTGAAACCAGGCTGTCCCCCACCAATGACTGAAGGCAGTGGGGACAGTAGGATCAGGCTATAGCTGCTGGACTCCATGTTAAGCAGTCTCCACCCCAGGGCCCTCACCGGGCTGCCTGAGACCTCAGAACTGCACTGCCATCTAAAACTCTTCCTACCCAGTCTTCCTTCCTTCTCTCTCTGGGCCCACTAGTCTGAGTCTTCTTAGTGTCTACTTCCTGGAGAATCTGAATTAAAATACCTTGCCGTATAGAAGCCTCAATGTCATCTTCCCTTTCCTGAGAGGTAAAGGTTTATTTTCTCACTGGGAGGTCTATACTAACCTATTTCTTTCTTTCTTTTTTATAAAGTGTATTTACTTTGAGGGGGAGGAGGAGAGCCCGATCAAGGGAAGGACAGAAAGAAAGGAAGAGAGAGAGAGGATCCCAAGCAGGCTCCACACTGTCAGCACAGAGCCCAACACAGGGCTCAAACTCACGAACTGTGAGATCACGACCTGAGCTGAAACCAAGAGTCAGACGGTTAATCAACTGAGCCACCCATGCACCCCTAGCTTTTTTCTTTCTATTTTTTTAAAATTTTTATTTTTTGAGAGAGAGCACAAATGAGTGAGGGGCAGAGAGAGAGGGAGAGAGACTGCAGAGCCTAAAGCAGGGCTTGAGCTCACACTGTGAGATCATGACCTGAGCCTAAGTTGAACACTTAACTGACTGAACCACCCAGGTGCTTCTGGCCTATTTCTTTCTTGAAGAGAGATCTCAGTGGCACCCCTAGGATTGTCATACCAGGGATGCACTCCACTTTGCAATTGTGGGATGCCCTGCTTACCAATTTACCATCCATTATCCACACAAGACTAGAGTTGTCAGTGTAACTCTTCTATCAGTGCCTCTGTAAGTAGGCAGAGATTTGTCTGTTATGTTCACCACTGAAATCTCCAGCACCAAAAGGAGTACTGGAGGGGTGCCTGGCTGGCTCAGTCAGTAGAGTACGTGACTCTTGATCTCAGAGTCTTGAGTTCAAGTCCCATGTTGGGCATTGAGCTTAAAAAAAAAAAAAGAGTGTATAGAACATAGCAGGCATTCAGTAAGTACTTGTTGAATAAGTGAATGAATGTGATTAAATCTCTTGCCCTTCACTTTATAAAAGGAGACAGAATCCCTGCCCTCCTTTTTACCTTGCACCTCCCAACTCCTGTCATCTGTACTTCCTAAGTGTCAAAATTGATAATATTTCTATTACCATAACCATTAATAGACTTTAATAGACGTTCCTTACTCTATTTGGTGATTCCAAATATAGAAAACCATTAAAAATCATTTACCTAAAGAATGTTACATTATCACTGTAAATATTGTTCATTCAGCCAGTTAAGAATGCTATGACTCTACACATTTTGATTCGTTACCTTCCTTGTTCTCTTGCTCTCCATTCCTTTATCCTCAAGTTTTGATAAACTCCTAATCATTACATCTATTCATGTTCATTTTTATAGAATGGATTTTTTTTTGAGAGAGAGAGAGAGAGAAGGGTGGGGGGAGACAGAGGATCCCAAGCAGGCTTCACACTGATATCAATGAGCCCAATGTGGGCCTTGAACTCATGAACCATGAGATTATGACCTAAGCCAAAGTCAGATGCTTAACCAACTAAGCCACCCAAGAGCCCCTATGGAATATATCTTAAAATAACTTTAAAGAAACAGTATATGGACTCTAAAATTTCTGGATCTTAACATCTAAAAGTGTCCTTGGGGGGTGCCTGGGTGGCTCAGTTGGTTAAGCGTCCGACTTTGGCTCAGGTCATGATCTCATGGTTCGTGGGTTCGAGCTCCGCATCGGGCTCTGTGCTGACAGCTAGCTCAGAGCCTGGAGCCTACTTCAGATTCTGTGTCTCCCTCTCTCTCTGACCCTCCCCTGCTCATGCTGTCTCTCTCTCTCTCAGAAATAAATAAAACATTAAAAAAATAATAATAAAAATAAAAGTGTCCTTGGAGCACCTGGTTAGCTCAGTTGGTGAAGCCAGTGACTCTTGATCTCAGGTTAGTGAGTTCAAGACCCACATTAGGTGAGACCTTATTTTAAAAAGAGAAGTGTCCTTATTCTTCCCTTTTACTTAATTAAATATTTGGATGAGTATGGAATTCTAAGGTGAAAATCACTGCTATCTTTGAAGACCTTGTTTTAGCTGTCATCCAGCATCCAGTGTTGCTAACTAAAACTCTGATGCTAGTCTAATTCTCGTTTCTTTGCTGGCAACCTCTCTGGAGGCTTTCACAATCTCCTTTATATCTCCAGTCTTCTGAAATTTCAGTGTGTCTAAACCTTATTTCATTCCTCCTGCTCTGACTTTAGTGAACACTTTGCTTTTGAAATTGTGCCTCCCTTCAGCTCTGAGAAAGTTTACTTTATTGTATCCTTGATAATCTCTTCCCCTCAAATTTCCTTATTCTCCCTAGAACCCCTATTAACCAAATGTTGGACTTCTAGTATTCATTCTTTCTTTCTTTTACACTCTTATTTGTCATCTGTAGCTTTTTATTCTTTCTCCTGGGTGATTTGCTTGAGTTTATCTTCCCCTTCCAATAAAATTTCATTTCACCAAGCACATTTTCATTTTCAAGAACTACCTCTTTTTTTTTTAGATTTTATTTTTTTTATTTATTTCTTTTTGACAGAGAGAGAGAGAGAGAGAGACTGACTGCATACTTGTGAGTGGTGGAGGGGCAGAGAGAGGAAGAGAGATAGAATTCAGTAGGCCCCCACCATCAGTGCAGAGCCCAACTCGAGGCTCAAACTCACAAAGTGCAAGATCATGACCTGAGCCAAAACCAAGAGTCAGATGGTTAACGGACTGAGCCACCCAGATGCCCCTAAGATGCCAATTATTTTTTTTTTAGTTGACAATTATTTTTAATACTCTTTTGTTTATAGAATATCTGTTTCCTTCAGGGTCATGTTTTTCTTTCTTTCTTTCTTTTTTCTTTTTTTTTTTTTTTTACAAATAGTTTATTGTCAAATTAGTTTCCACATAACACCCAGTGCTCATCCCCACAAGTGCCCTCCTCCATGCCCATCCCCCCTCCCCCCCACATCCATCAGTCCTCAGTTTTTGTCAGCATTCAAGAGTCTCTCATGGTTTGCCTCTCTCCCTTTCCCCCACCATTTCCCCCCTTCTTCTCCCCCTTGTTCCTCAGTTAAGTTCCTGCACGCCAGGTCCCCTCGCGCCAACAGGGTCATGTTTTTCTATTTCATTAATCTTTCTCTGCATAACTTGCCCTTTTTAAAATTTTTTAAATGTTTTATTTATTTTTGAGAGAGCACAAGCAGCGGAGGGACAGAGAGAGGGGGGAACAGAAGGTCTGAAGTTGGCTATGCGCTGAGAGCAGCAAGCCCGTCATGGGGCTCCAACTCTCGAACTGCAAGATCATGACTTGAGCCAAAGCTGGAGGCTCATCCGACTGAGCCACCCAGGCCCCATGACTTGCCCTTCTTTATCCCTGTCAACCTTCCTTTGTCCCACACTCATGAACATATCCATCCTTTAGGCCTTCAGTCTTTTATTTTGCTTTTATCAATATCTCTTGCATTTATGAATATTAAATTACAAGAGTAGTAGATGTTCATTGTAACGTGTTTAAAAACACAAAACAGGTTTTTAAAATAAATTTATCCCCCTTGGAGTGCCTGGGTGGCTCAGTAGGTTAAGTGTTGGATTCTAGATCTCGGGCTCAGATCATGGTCTCACAGTTCATGAGTTCAAGCCCTGTGAAAGGCTCTGCACCCATGGCTCAGGGTCTGCTTGGGGTTATGTCTCTCCTTCTCTCTGCCCTTCCCAACTTGTGCGTGAACTCTCTCTCGCTCGCTCGCTCTCTCTCAAAATAAAAAATAAACTTTAAAAAACTAAAAATAAGGAGTGCCTGGGTGGCTCAGTCAGTTAAGCATTCAACTCTTGATTTCAGCTAAGGTCATGATCTCATGATTCATGAGATAGAGCCCTGAGTTTGGCTCTGCACTGACAGCATGGTGTCTCTTTCTTGGGATTCTCTCTCTCCCTCTCTCTCTATAACCTTCAGCAGCTCTCTCTCTCTCAAATAAATAAAGATTAAATAAATAAATAAACAAATAAACAAACATTTAAAAACAGTATTTAAAATTTTTTAATAAATTAATTAAAAATTAAAAACAGGGGCTCTTGGGTGGCTCAGTTGGTTAAGTGTCCATCTTCACCTCAGGTCATGATTTCACAGTTCATGAGTTCAAACCCCATGTTAGTTCTGCACTGACAATGCAGAGCCTGCTTCAGACTCTCTGTCTCCCTCTCTCTCTGTCTCTGTCTCCCTCCCCCACCTCAAAAATAACAAACATCTTAAAAATAAATAAATAAAATGTAATCCCCCTCTCATCTCATTCCCTGAGGTAACTATATTAAGGGTTTGTTGTAGGCTTCCTTAACTTTATGTTTCTAGAAATGTATAGAAATGCCAACGAGCATCTACAGATTTTTGTTTTCCTTGTCAAATTTGGCAAATATATCAGACTATATACATTATTCTACAATTTGTTTTCCCCTTCTTCACATTACAATGTGTAATGCGCCTTCCTTCAGGTCAGTACATATGGATCCAACTCATTTTTTCTGAATAGCTGTACAATATTACTCAGAATGGGTTTCCATAATTTATTTGATCATTCATCTTTGGTGGGTATTTAGGTTGCCTTAAGTTTTTGTCACTAAGAACAAAGCTAAAATAAATATCCAAATGCATTTATCTTTAGATATTAGTACTTTTTAAAAAAATAGATTTTAGGGGTCCCTGGCTGGCTCAGTTGGTAAAACATGTGACTCTTGATGTTGGGGATGTGAGTTTGAGCCCCACATTGGATGTAGAGATTACTTAAAATGAAACCTTAGGGGTACCTGGGTAACTCCAGCAGTTGAGCATCTGACTTGATTTCAGCTCATGTCATGATCATGGGATCATCAGATCATGGATCAGATCATGGGATGATCAGGTTCATGGGATGGAGCCATATGTCAGGCTGTGCACTGACATCTCACAGTCTGCTTCCCATTTTCTTTCTCCCTTTCTCTCAGCTCCTCCTCTACTCACTCGCTCTCTCTCTTTCTCAAAATAAAGAAATAAACTTTAAAAAAATAATAAATAAAATAAACCTTTAAGAAATAGATTTTAGAAGTTTGAATTCTTATTATCAAAAAGGACACAAGATTTTTATTTTCTTATAGATCTCTTTATTACATGTGTTTTTAGATACTCTTCTAATTACATTAGAGGAGAACTATTACATTCATTCTCCAAAGTTACACTCTTGTCAAAGTAGCTTGCAAAAAAACCACTCATATAACCATCGTAAACATCTGTGTATTTGGGTGAGGTTGGGGGGATGGGTAATTGAAATACATTTGGCATATAACATTGTGTAAATTTTAGGTGTACAATATATTGATTTGAGGGACACCTGGGTGGCTCAGTAGGAAGAGTGTGTGACTCTTGATCTCAGGGTTTTGAGTTCAAGCCCACATTGGGTGTAGAGATTACTAAAATAATCAATAACTTTCTAAAATATATTGATTTGACACATTTATATATTATATGATTCCCATTGCAGCAATAATTAGTTCCTCTATCATTGTCACATAATTATCAGTTCTTTTTAGTAGTTAGAATAATTAAGATCTAGTCTCTTAGCAAGTTCGATTATTATAATACAATATTGTTGCATACTGTTAATATTAGAAGACAGTATTGTATAATTTTCTCCAAAAGTTATAGCAATTAATGCTCCTAATTCATTGTACTGAATAAAGATAATATAATATACATAATATATTTCACATTATATTTCAACTATATATATAATACAATGTGTTTATGTATGTATGAATACCTATTCTCACCTACACTAGATCATATCAACTAAGTTTTGCCAATATCTTAGGCAACTCATTTTTGTTTTAATTTCTCTAGTAGAGAAATTGGGTATCCTTCATAAGATTTATTTACCATTCAGAATTCTTCTTCTATCATTTGTCTGTTTATATCACTTACCTATTTTCTATTGAGTTGTTGACTTTTTCCTCTCAATTTATAGAGATCTTTGTTTTTTGTTTTTGTTTTGTTTTATGTTTATTTTTTAATGTTTATTTGCTTTTGAAAGAGAGCATGAGTGGGAGAGGGACACATAGAGAGAGACACACACACAGAATCCAAAAGAGGCTCCAGGCTCTGAGCTGTCAGCACAGAGCCTGATGTGGGGCTAGTACCCACAAACCATGAGATCATGACCCGAGCTAAAGTCAGAAGCTTAACCAATGGAGTCACCCAGGTGCCCTGAGATCTTTGCATGTTAAAAATTCATCTGCTAATATGAGAACACATATTTTCTTCCAACTGTACCATTTGTTTGTGTTTATTCAGTCTTCTTTTCATTCCAAGGTATTTATTTTTGTGCAGCAATGTTTTTCTTTATGGATTCTGGGCTTCTGTTTTGTTTGAGAAGCTCACCCCAACCCCAAGATTTTCTAGTGTCCTAAATTCTAACATTTTTATAGTTTTGTTTTATTTTTTTGTATCTTTATTCCACCTGAAATTTATTTTCACATATCAAATAGGAATCTAGGTTTATCTTTCCTTTAACAGAAAAGCAATTGCTACTTGAAGGACAAAAGAAAGTGAGCCAAACCAACAGCAAAGACTTTGCCCTATTTAGCCTGAAATTTTCAGATGAACTCATGGGTCTTAAATTTTTCCTTACCAATTTCCTTGTGGAAACTCTAGTAACCAAAAGACCATACAATGTAGGGATGATAGAATAAACATTTTAAATATTACACTGAGGTACAAAGGAATTGGTTCTAAAAGCTGAAAGCTCTTTGGAGGAGATAAAATACAAGGTGGCCATCTTCCTTTCTCTCTTACCTTTCCTTCCCCTTCGTGTGTATGGTCACCATCAAATGTTTCTGGAATGCTGCTGATGCTCAGTAGATGTACTGGGTATCTTTCCTCATCCCTTTGGACCAGAGTTTAAGTACTTCAAGGTGACATGTAGAATGGAACAAGTTAGGGAATCTGTACTTTGTAAGAATTATGCTAGTTATGTCCTCTCTGGATTAATTTTCCTATTCACTCAGTACTCATTGTGGTCTTTTCAATGTTTCTTCACATCTCCTAAGCCACAAAGACAGGTGTTCAAGGCAGCACAGCTAGAGGGGATGCGGCAGCTGGAGTGATATCAGAGAAAGGACTGTACCACTTGGGGTAGGTCCACCCCAGACCCCATCCTTCCTGTCTTCTGACAGTGAGACTCCTACCCGCTGCTGATATTGACGGCTCTGGGATTTGTTTCTGTGAAGGAAGATTTCCCCCTGCAAACCCCTCTCTGTTATCTGCCCTTCCTCAGATGAGAGGATGTTGGAAACCCAGACACTCAGAGCCATTCATGGCCGTGCTCTTGAGAGTTTTATTAAAGAGCAGGTGGGAAAATGGGCTCAGCACATCCCTGGGGATCTAACTGCGTGCACCAGGCTCACAAGCCTCCCTCTGACCTTCTCTTCCAACTTAGTAGCCTGAACAGGAAAAGGGCCAAATCCCAGAAAGTATTTAGCATCAGCTCTCTCTCTCGCTCTCTCTCTCTCTCTCTCTCTCTCTCTCCAGAAGGACAGGGCAATTACGACAAGCACTAATGGTCCCAAAGGGGGCTCATGACAAGGCTATCTCCCCTCTCCCTCTAACAAATATCCACAGGACAGATGGTGAGAATAGGGGCCAGGGGCTAGGACCTAGGGAACAGTGAGGCACTCTAGGCTCTGGGGGAGAATCCAAACCAGCTAGATCGAGCAAGACCTCACAGTGGGAATCACGGGAGAGGCGCGGAGTAGAACAAGCAGATACCCTCGATTAGTGGGTGCAGAGACTATTCTTCCAAGCAAATTGGATGTTTCCCCCACACAGACCATGAGCACATCTCTCTAGAAGTTAATGCCAAGACAGTAACGGTGTGGGGGCAAACCCCTGGGTAGAAATGGTATTAAGAGACTTAGAAGAAATGGGGGCACCTGGGTGGCTCAGTCAGTTGAGTGTTGGACTCCTGGTTTCAGCTCAGATCATGAGATCATTGTTCATGGGTTTGAGCCTCACATCAGGCTCCATGCTGGCAGTGTGGGAGCCAGCTTGGGATTCTCTTTCTCCCTCTCCATCGGCCCCTTCCCCACTTGCTCTTTGTCTCTCTCAAAATAAAAATCAACTTTATAAAAAGAGAAAGAGAGAGACTTTCAAGATGCTGAGGTGGCACTTGTAAAAGTCAGACTTCCTAACACACATCTCACAGTTGGGCCCTCACAGAGACCCCCTGTGCTGGGAACATGTTGTGGGTATAGGCCTTGCTCTTCTTACAGCTCTTCTTGGTGGGCAGCCCTGGGACCATCTTCATCACATCACAGCAGTATCTTTACTCACCAGAGACCTTTGCTGTGAGTCTGTCAACGTGACGACAGAGGAAGCTGTGGGCCACAGAGAAGCCAAGATGGCCCAGCAAGAGAAGCATCCATGCTCATTCCTCAGACGCATGTTTTCTGTTGGAAAAAGGGGAAAGTTAACAAGAGATAAACCCATCTCCTCGGCCAGAAAACCAAATCTTAATGTACTCAAAGCCCACTCCTTCTCTGCAGGATTACAAATGCTCTCTACTTGTCTCCAAGAACACTCAGTCCCCTGCACTCATCCCAGAAAATCATTTTAGGTGATCTTTCTTTCAACATCCAACTTCCTTCTCTTCTCTCCAGTTCCTCTCATCCCACTGCACTGTTAAGGCCCATCACACTCTTCTTCTTTTTTTTAAGTTTGTTTATTTATTTTGGGAGAGAAGGAGAGCAGGGGAAGGGACAGAGAGAGACAGAAGGAGAGAATCCCAAGAGGAGAGAATCCCAATCAGGCTCCATGCTGTCAGCACACAGCTCAATTCCACAAACCTTGAGATCATGACCAGAGCTGAAATCAAGAGTCAGATGCTTAACCAACTGAGCTACCTGTGCACCTCTCTTAATTTTCCTTCTTAAAACTACACTCATTAAAAAAAAAATGGGGTAGAGGGGCGCCTGGGTGGCTCAGTCGGTTAAGTGTCTGACTTCGGCTCAGGTCATGATCTCACAGTTCGTGGGTTCGAGCCCCACGTCGGGCTCTGTGCTGGCAGCTAGCTCAGAGCCTGGAGCCTCCATNCATCCAACTTCCTTCTCTTCTCTCCAGTTCCTCTCATCCCACTGCACTGTTAAGGCCCATCACACTCTTCTTCTTTTTTTTAAGTTTGTTTATTTATTTTGGGAGAGAAGGAGAGCAGGGGAAGGGACAGAGAGAGACAGAAGGAGAGAATCCCAAGCAGGCTCCATGCTGTCAGCACACAGCTCAATTCCACAAACCTTGAGATCATGACCAGAGCTGAAATCAAGAGTCAGATGCTTAACCAACTGAGCTACCTGTGCACCTCTCTTAATTTTCCTTCTTAAAACTACACTCATAAAAAAAAAAAATGGGGTAGAGGGGTGCCTGGGTGGCTCAGTCGGTTAAGTGTCTGACTTCGGCTCAGGTCATGATCTCACAGTTCGTGGGTTCGAGCCCCACGTCGGGCTCTGTGCTGGCAGCTAGCTCAGAGCCTGGAGCCTCCATCAGATTCTGTGTCTCCCTCTCTCTCTGACCCTCCCCTGCTCACGCTGTCTCTCTCTTTCTCTCAGAAATAAATAAAACATTTAAAAAATTGGGGTAGAGGATTCTGTTGCTCAAAGAGGTGGGAACCGCCCCAGTTCCTTATAGTCCGTTATAAGAGAGCAAAACTGAACCCCAAGTGATATTTGATTCTCCCTCAAGCAATAACTAATTTATAGAGTGTTTTATAGTGATGCTTTAAAAAAATTATATGCATATAAGTCTCTGGGGATCTTGTTAAAATGCAAGTTGTGGTTCAATAATTTGGAATGGGACCTGAAATTTTCATGTCTAACAAACAACTAGGTAACTTTGATGCTATTGGTCCATGGGCCACACTTCAAATAACAAGGCTTTAGAGTTTAGGAAGACCTTGCTTATATTATCCTATCTGTAAGGTAAGGCAGTTATTCTGGTAACCCAGATTTTATTAACTGATTTTCAAAAAGGTTAAATGAATTGCCCAAAGTGATACAACATGATGGAGCTGAACACAAACCTTGGAACTTTTTGGGCCAAGGAAAAGTGTCTGCTCTGCTCCAATTTAATTTTATCTACTGACCCACTATATTATCTACAAATATAAAGCCCTTCCATTGGAAACCTGCTTCATATCTCTACAAAAGAAAAGAAGCTTCACCCTGTCCTTTCTCTTGTGTTTATTCAGCCTTACTTGTAAGAACCTCACTTGGTGGGGTGTCTGGGTGGCTCACTTGGTTAAGCATCCAACTTCGACTCAGGTCATGATCTCACAGTATGTGAGTTTGAGTCCCACATCAGGCTCTGTGCTGATGGCTCAGAGGCTGGAGTCTGCTCCAGATTTTGTGTCTCCCTCTCTCTCTGTCCCCCTCCTGTTCTTGCTCGCTCTCGCTCTCTCTCTCAAAAATGAATAAAAGTTTAAAATTTTTTTGGGAAAAAAAAGAATCTGGCCCCTCACGCACTCCCATTTTCCCACTCCTCTCTGGAGCCAACAAAGGGTCACTATGGCCACCTCCACCCCTCCTGTGAAATACATCACATACCCCATCTTGAGCCACACATGCTCCTTTACCCAGCCCCAAGGCTGACACTCCTGAAGAGTTAGGTCCTGAAGACTCTATGGCTGGAGAGTTTCTGGAGTCTGTCTCTACTTAGCCTGTGTTGTTATAACACCTAGCTGGAGGGTGGGGGGGGACGCTGGATGGGATGGGGCTGAGTAACTTGGGTAATGACCCATCCCTTCTGGATGCTGCGAAATGCTGAAACTTTCTGGCCTGACACCCAAAGCAGACCTCTTTCTATGCTCCATTTAATGAATCCAAACATCAAGAACAGAATTTTCCTGCTGAATCACTATCCTCTACACCTTAAACTATACTGGAATTAAAATAAACACTTAATAATAATTTTTTTTTAAAAAAAGGACAGAATTTTCCTGCAGATAGAAGACCTCACACAATCTAAAGAGTGAAGAGAAGCAAAGGGAAAGAGCCTGGACTGCTGTGCCCCCAAAGTCACTTTGCCTCCACTCTCTGGACCTCTCTCTGCCAAAAGGTGAATAGAGAAGGGGTCTCTGCTCCCTGTAGGGAAAAAGCAAGGCAGCTCTGAAGGAACGATACAGCTACTGCAGCAGAAAACCCTCCTCCTCCAATTTTGACCCAGCACTAGAAAGAAGACAGCCTCCACCACCTCGACTCTCCCCCAACCTCCAAGCCCCCCAAGTAGCCTTGAGGTTCTCTGACCAGAGAATCTAGCAATCAGAGGGTCTGGGGAAAATACTATTTATAGTTTTCCAGAAAAGGGAGGACCGGGGCGTCTGGGTGGCTCAGTCGGTTAAGCGTCTACTATGGCTCAGGTCATGATCTCACAGTTCGTGGGTTCAAGCCCCGTGTCAGGCTCTGTGCTGATAGGTAACTCAGAGCCTAGAGCCTGTCTTCAGGTTCTGTGTCTCCCTCTCTCTCTGACCCTCCCCTGCTCATGCTGTCTTCATCTCTCAAAAATTTATCTCTCTCTCAAAAATAAATAAAACATTTAAAAAAATTTTTTAAAGAAAAGGGAGGACAGCAAGAAAGAAGTGAGTGGGGGCTGAGGGACTCTTGAAGTGAAAGGGCAGGGCCTGAAGTCTGAGGGAAGAAACAGGAGGCTGGTGATGTTGGCGGCTACTCTATCTTTCCTAGACTACTGGGTACTATGAATTAAGATGCTGACCCTCAAAGACCTCTCTTCCCTCCATCCAAAGCTATGGCTTTTTTCCCCAAATGTTTGCCCCGAAACCATGCTCTAGAACTCTTTGCCTGACCTCTGCAGCCTTTGCACCCTCCTGGGGTGGCCCACTGTCTTTGTTTCTCTGCTTGTTGGCTATTACAATCTGACCTCTCAGCCCTCCTGGGCCTCCTTCTTCCATGTTCCAAAACTTCTCATGTGATACAGGGCCCACCTCACCTACCACAGGCCAATGGCCAGGGACCATTATCCCCAGACTAACTGAAGTAAATAGCTATTTACCTAGAAATGAAAAAGTATATGAAGTAGTGGAGGAAAGTCAAGACTTGAAATATATAGGATTCTGTTAAAATTAAATAATTTGACTATTCTAGGTACTTCATATAAGTGGAATCCTACAATATTTGTCCTCAGTACTTTTCACTTAGCATGATGTCTTTAGGATTCATCCAAGTTGTGGCATGTATCAGAATTTCATTCCTTTTTAATGTATACAATATTCCATTGTATGGCTATGCCACATTTTGTTTACCCATTCATCAGTTGATGATGATTTGGATTGTCTCCACTCTCTGGCTGTTGTTAATAATGCTGCTATCTCCCTAAAGACCCTATGTCCAAATACAGTCATATTGGGGGTTTGGGCTTCAACATATGAATTTGGGTGGACCCAACTTAGACCACAACAGGCCTGTTAACCCAGACCCAAGTGGAGCCTGGTGAGTAGCCATAGCTCCTCTCCGCAAAGAGTACTAGTCAACTTAAGAGTCTTCATCTCTGACCCCATCTCCTTAGGCTCTAATACCAACCCCGCCTTATGTTCATGAAGTCTTTCTTCAGGCAGATGACTGTGCAGTCATATACATATATATACACACACACACACACATACCACATCTTCTTTATCCATTCATCCATCGATGGACATTTGGACTTTTTCCATACTTTGGCTATGTTGATAGTGATGCTATAAACATTGGGGTGCATGTGTCCCTTCAAAACAACACACCTGTATCCCTTGGATAAATACCTAGTAATGCAATTGCTGGGTTGTAGGGTAGTTCTATTTTTAACTTTTTTGAGGAACATCCATACTATTTTCCAGAGTGGCTACACCACTTTGCATTCCCACCAGCAGTGCAAAAGAGATCTCTTACTCTGCATCCTTGCCAACATTTGTTGTTGCCTGAGTTGTTAATGATAGCCATTCTGACAGGTGTGAGGTGGTATCTCAATGTGGTTTTGATTTATGTTTCCCTGACGATGAGTGATGTTGAGCATTTTTTCATGTGTCTGTTGGCCATCTGGATGTCTTCTTTGGAGAAATGTCTATTCATGTCTTTTGCCCATTTCTTCACTGGATGATTTGTTTTTTGGGTGTTGAGTTTCATAAGTTATTTATAGGTTTTGGATTTATATATATATATATATTTATAGGTTTTATCTGATATGTCATTTGCAAATATCTTCTCCTGTTCCATTAGTTGCCTTTTAGTTTTGCTGATTGTTTCCTTCGCTGTGCAGAAGCTTTTTATCTTGTTGAGGTCCCAATAGTTTGTTTTTGCTTTTGTTTCCCTTGCCTCTGAAGACATGTTGAGTAAGAAGTTGCTGCGGTCAAGGTCAAAGAGGTTCTTGTCTGCTTTCTCCTCTAGGATTTTGATTGCTTCCTGTCCTATGTTTAAGTCTTTCATTCATTTTGAGTTTGTTTTTGTGTGTAGTATAAGAAAGTGGTCCAGGTTCATTTTTCTGCATGTCGCTGTCCAGTTTTCCCAGCACCACTTGTTGAAGAGACCATCTTTATTTCACTGGATATTCTTTCCTGCTTTGTCAAAGATTAGTTGGCCACCCAACTTAGCACTTTAAAAGACAGTGTAGGGAGACTAGTTAAGAACAGATTCTGAGGATTCTAGGATGGCTAGGATTTGAATCCCAGTTCTGCCACTGACTACCTGTGTGACCTTAGGCAAGTTAATCTCTCGGTGCCTTAGTCTACTCATTGGAAAAATGTATGCTCTTCATAAGCAGGGCCAGGAGTAGGGTGGAGAAAAAAAAGCATGTAAGGCACGTAAGTGTCCTGTGTGACCCTGAATTGGTGCCTCTTGAATATTGTACCCCAGATGCCTCTCTCAGCTCACCCCTAGTTCGAGCTCTATTGTAAATGTTAAATGAGCAAAACACTTAGAACCATGCTTGGTGTAGAGTAAAAGATATATAAATGTTATATAGGCATTACCATTTTTCAGTAGTAGTAGTAGTAGTAGTAGTAGTAGTAGTATCATTATTATTATTATGAGACTATTCAGGAGGAAGAGCAACACAGGATCATGAAAAAATTGGTTTCATTAAAAATTATTGACCTTTTGCTTCATCGCACCTCTAAAAGCAAGATATATCACCAGCAGCTTTACTGGAACCACGCTTAAAAATTTAGCCAAGGTTCTTGCTCTTGCTACATCTGCTCAAACTGAGATGGTCTGATCCTGAAATACAGCCTCAGTATGTGCAGCCAGGGTTTATGACAGTACCAGAAGCTTATAGGATTCACCAACATGGACTGAGTGAGTTTCCCTGAATGGATTATCCACAACATCTACCTGATGAAAGAAACAATGCTACTTCTTTGTACACAAAATTTTAAAAAGAAAAAACTTCAGGGGCACTTGGCTGGCTTAGTCAGTACAGCATGTGCCCTTGATCTCAGGGCTGTGAGTTCAAGCCCCACCTTGGACGTGGAGCCTACTTAAAAAAATATGTGTTTTGTTTTCCTTCAGTTATATAAAAGTATTTATACTGGCAGGGGGTAGGCATCGAGCTTCTTACTATAGCACTCTGCTGAATCCTGTGAACAGTGCAAAACAAATACAATGAGTTCTCTATGCCCGAGGAGCTCCCAGTGCAGTCCAAGAAACAGGTATGGGCTCTACCCTTGAGAAAAGGTAAACTATAGTANTATTTATACTGGCAGGGGGTAGGCATCGAGCTTCTTACTATAGCACTCTGCTGAATCCTGTGAACAGTGCAAAACAAATACAATGAGTTCTCTATGCCCGAGGAGCTCCCAGTGCAGTCCAAGAAACAGGTATGGGCTCTACCCTTGAGAAAAGGTAAACTTTGGGGTGCCTGGGTGGCTCAGTTGAGCGTCTAACTCTTGATTTTGACTCAGGTCATGATCTCAGTTTGTAAGATTGAGCCCTGAGTCAGGCTCTGCAATGACAGCACAGAGCCTTCCTGGGATTCTCTCTCTGCCTCTCCCCTACTTGCTTTGCTTGTGCTCTCTCTCTCTCTCAAAATAAATAGTAAACTTTAAAAAAAAAAAAAAAAAAAGAAAAGGGTGCAGAGGAGCCCTGACCTCCCCTCTGTCAGGAATGCCTATTTAGAGTGACAAAACTAATACTCATCATAAAGGGCAACAAAAAATGTTACATGTTAGATTATGGCCAGAACATTAAAGGTACTGCAGCCTTCCACAGAGGCTGGAGTAGTCAGGGAGGGATGAGAGGAGGTACAGAGGTGGGAGGGAATGTGGGACCAGGAGGAATCTGGCCGAACTGCAGCAGAGGGAGGAAGGGCCAGGGGTTGATAAGGCTGAGAGGCCGCAGGAATGAGAGTGAATACTGCTGATTATAATAGCAATTTGAGGCCATTGAGAGATGTGCGACAGACGAAGGATGTGATGCAAGTGACATTTAAGAAACAGTTTGTAGGATGGAGGGGCGCCCGGGTGGCTTCGTTGGTTAAGCGTCTGACTTTCGCTTAGGTCATGATCTTGCGGTTCGTGGGTTCGAGCCCCACGTCAGGCTCTGTGCTGACAGCCAGCTCAGAGCCTGGAGCCTGTTTCAGTCTGTGACTCCCTCTCTCTCTGACCCTACCCTGCTCACGCTCTCTCTCTCTCTCTCCTAGAAATAAATAAAACATTAAAAAAAAAAAAAGAAACAGTTTGTAGGATGGAATATAGAGTGAAGGTGGTGATGAGGGGTAGTCTGAAAGTGAGTAAATGGGGGTCAGAGGGTTAGAGGTGATTCTCCAGAGAGCAGTACTAATGAGCTGGACTAGGGAGTGCCTGTGGAAATAGAAAGAATATTTCCACAGGATTTGATGAAATGTAAATATGAGAAGTATTTTAATAAAAGGATTGATTTTTATTGTTGTTGTTTTGGTGTTTCTCCTGGGTTTTCTGTTTCTCTTTTTCTTCCTCTCTCTCTGCCACTCCTCCACACATGTGTGTGCATGTGTGTGCACACATGCTCTCCCTCTCTCTCTCTCTCTAAATAAATGAATAAATAAATTTTTAAAAAGCTTCTCTCACTCTCTCTCCCTCTGCCCCTCTCCCCTGCCTGCCCCCCTCAAAAATAAAACTAAATATTAAATAAATAAATATTTATCCTAACTCTAAATAAAAGGAACCCATTCACCCCTGCTCACAGAGTCATGGGTTTCGAAATTATTCCCCATGATCTCCTTATTTGCTGCAAATAAAGTTTACTTTGTGCAGCAACTCCACCTGGTGTATCTGTGACTCACCAGGGAGTGAACTCATGTTAATTCAGTTATAATACTGTGTCTTCAGTATTGATTCAGATTATATTGACTTAACTAATTAATAATCATAATAGTAAATTATCCTGAGAGATGTGCTTACTTAATAGGTCAACATGCATAGGAACCAACAAGCCCATAACTCTTATTGGTGAAAAATTGGATTTAAAGGGCTCAGAAGATGTTAACTAACTGGGATTTAAATAAAATTAAAATGAATAAGTAAATAAATGAATAAACGACAAACACACACAAAAAATAGGAGGAGCTGTGGAATTACACCAAGTTAAATTGAGTCCAAGAAACCCACTCACTAATCACTATGTGACCTTGGGGAAATTACATGAATTCTCACAGTCTCTGCTATAAAGAGTAAATAAAAATTGTGTNTAAAAATAAAATCTTAAAAAAAAAAAGTTCAAGATTGAATTTTACTGGTTTAAAATTTATGTTTATTTATTTTTTTGAGAGAGAGACAGAGCACAAGCAGGGGAGGGGCAGAGAGAGGGAGACAGAATCTGAAGCAGGCTCCAGGCTCTGCCAGACATGGGCTTGAATTCACGAATCATGAGATTATGACCTGAGCCAAAGTCAGACGCATAACCACATGAGCCACTGAAGCGTGACTCAAGATTGAACTTTAAAAATTCCAGGGGCACCTGGGTGGCTCAGTTTGTTAAGCATCCCACTTCAGCTCAGGTCATGATCTCATGTTCATGGGTTCGAGCCCGCGTCAGTCTTTGTGCTGACAGCTCAGTCGGGAGCTTGCTTTGGATTCTCTGTCTCCCTCTCTCTCTGCCTCTCCCCCTCTCATGCTCTGTCTCTCTGTCTCAAAAATAAATAAAAACATTTAAAAAAATTCTTTTAAATTCCAGGGGCACCTCACTGGCTCAGTCAGTAGAGCAGGCGACTTTTGATCTCAGGTTGTGAATTCAGACTCCATGTCGGGTATAGAGATTACTTAAAAATAAAATATGTAAAGATAAAAAAATAATTTAACAGAATAAAAAATAAAAATACTTCAGAAACTGGAGCCTCACTCAGTCTACTGGCAGGTCAGCAATGGAGGGGAGGATCCGTGAAGACCCAAGTCTTGAGGTACTTTCCCTTGCACAGTGAAAGGAAATATCCAGACTACCTGGAACTTCAATTTTTCTTTCTCTTACATCATAATTTCCTTCTGAAATTGCCCTAATTTTCCAGTTAAGAATATCACTGCTTCTCGGGTGTATTCGTCCTGGGTTGAGGGAAGCAAGAAGCAGGAGGAAAGAATTGGATCTGCTCTTCTCTATTTCCTTCCAGCTCCTGAAGAGAACGGGTAACAGCCAACTGGGGACAGAGAGTGGAGGATATCACTAGAGATAGCAGAATCACTGCCTTGGAAGAAGGAGAGAGGCTATATCAAAAAGCCAGTAGAATAAACATTCTTGTTTCCCTGTCTAAGCTGGTGAAGGCCACCCTCTAGAAGGCAAAGGAAAAGAAAGAGAAGAGCACTGTCCAGCTCCAGGATTATGGTGAATTTGTGTTTACAAGACATTTGGGAAAGAAGGATCTGCTATGGAGTTGGGAGTCATGAGACTAGCCCTCAAATACATATCTGGAATGGATGCAAAAACAAAAAACAAAAAACCCTGAGTCATCATAGTAAAGATTAAATTTAAACATTTTAAAAAATATATGTGAGAAGGAGTAAGTACTAAATGCGTCCAACTAAAACCTTCCTAGGAGTGGCGCCTGCATGTTAGATCTTTGCATTCTCTTCCTTTTGCAGCTACTTAATAACCAGCATTGCAGGCTCTCACTCATTACGCTCTTCTTCGTGGTAATTTGGCACTTCTACCACCAGGTGGAGATGTCGCACCGCTTTTCACTTAACTATCCACGAGAAGAGAGGCTCTCAAGAAATTGGGGAATGGGGGGAGGGGTCAGGTTCTTACGTTCCACTAGTTATACAAATAAGCACTTGCCTTCATGCCCAAGAGCGAAAAGAATTTGGAGGGTGAGCATAAAAGGTCAGGCAGTGGCTGCCTCTTCCTCTCTTTTTGTTTTCTTAGTCCTCTGGTTTCCATGGGGATCTGTGTTTGAGCAGCAACTCAGAAGCCATTGACTGCCCCTCAAGGCTTGGGGCTGAGCCCAGAGACGGGCTGTAAAGAACAGCGGGAGTTGGAATGGGTGCAAAGAAAAAGAAGATTTATTTGGTACATTTGGACAGCAAAGACAAGGACAGGTACAGGAGGAGTGATGAGGTGGAATGAGATCCACAGAGGAATGTAAAAAGCAGACAGTGTTTTAGTTCAAATAAAATTTGGGGACAATAATATCTTTTCAAAACCTCTTCCATCAAGTGTACTTTGTCTTCTCACCATAGATTATTTCAGGACACACTCCGAGCCCTGGATATTACCAGGTCCTCTCCCGTCTCTATCCAAAAACTTGACTGCAGACAAGTGCCAGCCCCTGTCTTGGGTTCTCTTGTGTCCTATTCCCAAAGCCCTCTGGAGCAAGAGACAGAACTCCAGGGAAAGACCAGGCAGGGTATAGCGTCAGGCACGTAGTAAGTTCTCAAGAATATATTTGTTGAATGAATGATTTAATAGATGAGCAATAAAAATAGGATGACCTTGACTAATTGTTCTTAGTTCTAGCTGGAGAGAAGACAAACTAAGGACGAAGAAAAAAGCATTGTCCTTTTTTCCTCATCAAATTCATAAGGATGTAAATGTCCTCATTCAAAGATTGATGACGGTGTTTTGTTGTTGTTCTGCTTAAATCAGAGGTTTTCCATATTTGCATTACTAACAGTCATTTCTAAGAGTATTTGCATTTCCGTCAGCTTGGGCCAATAACCAGTATCCATTCACAGATAGCAGTCAATCTACATATGAACAGCCTTCTACCTGGAGATTGAATCTCGTCTTCCCTCAGGTTCCCTTACCCACCAGCCCCACCCTTCCTCCTCACTTTCTCTCCCATTCCCCAGTTTAATTACCACTTTTGGTAATTACCTAATTTATTTGCTTGCCTTTCTGTTGCTCGTCACCTCCCACAGGTAACACGAAGCTCCTTGCTGCCTGCCGCAGAGACTTCTGCTTTAGATTTTAGAGTCTGAACGTTCAAGTCTTACTTTTTCTAAAAAAAAAATTCCAATTTAAATGAATTCTTTCTGGTCCTACTTTTAATCTACTCACCCTCCTGCTCTCCAATGGAAGTGGCCTTTCCTTCTGACTGTGGACAGGTTTGATGCGCGACTCTCATAGAACTCAGCACTTGCTACCTATACAGGCCAGGGAAATAATATGAGTCATCAAATGTAATGAGCTTGAAAGATTGGCCAGGCACCAGCACAGATTCTTTAATTGAGTTTTATTAAATCTCCACCCCAATCTAATGAAGTAGATACTAATGACCTCACTTTTATATGAGGATACTGAGGCTCAGAGAAGTTAAGCAAAATGCCCAAAGTGATGCAGCTGATAGGTGGTGAAGACACTTTAAACCCAAAGAGTCTCACACAATCCACAGATTCTTTGGAGCACAGACTTTGTTATAAGATACATGTGTTAGAGCCTCAGTTCCATAATTCACAACCACATGACAAATTAGCAAATTACTAATCTCTCTAAACCTCAATTTCCTAACTGGTAAAAGGAGGATGATAATATCCACCTCACAAGATTACCGTAAGAGGCCTCATGTAGCCTCTTCAGAAAGAAGTGGCCCATAGTCTATTAACATTACGTGCTTACCTGTTTCATCCCTTATGCCAAGTTAACACTCCTTCAAGAAGGACCTGTGTTTTTTTTTAAATTTTGTTTAATGTTTTATTTATTTCTGAGAGAGAGAGAGAGAGAGAGAAACAGCGTGAGCAGGGGAGGGTCAGAGAGAGAGGGAGATACAGAATCCGAAACAGGCTCCAGGCTCTGAGCTAGCTGTCAGCACAGAGCCCTATGCGGGGCTTGAACCCACGAGCTGTTAGATCATGACCTGAGCTGAAGTCGTAAGCTTAACCAACTGAGCCACCCAGGTGCCCCAAGAAGGACCTGTTTTTATTTTCTTTTCATTTGTAACTTCTAGCACAGTGCTTTGCATGTAGTAACTAACCACAGACATTTGTTGGATGGATGGATGGATGGATGGATGGATGGATGGATGGATGGATGGATAGATGGATGGATGAATGGATGTGTTGCAGGATTTTTTTTTTTTAGGATTTTTTACCTCAATACCCAGGGTTCATTGTCTTGCCTGCTTGAAAAATGAAGAGGTGGACACAAAATGAGCAGATTATTAATAAACTTAATAATCTCTAAGTTTATTAGAGTATAAGATTAGAAAGTAAGAATAGTAGGAAATCTCTCTTTGCAGACAGGGGATTTTCGAGAGTAAATGCCCGCAAATATAGGCAAGGGTCCTTGTTTTATAAGGTTCTGGTCAGCCCTCCTTCCCTTCCCCCTCTTTCCCTCTCAGGTTCTACACTTACCAGGTAGATAACTCTAGGTGCTGGGCCGTCCATTCCTGATTGGCTCGACTCCATTGTCTGAGGAGTCAGACTGGTGAGACTGTCCTTCATATAACCTAAGTTTTATGATTTACTTCTTTTAGTTAGGTATTTTGATTGTCAAATTCCTGCGGGGAACCTGAGGGGGAGTAGGTGATGTCTGTTACATTCTTTTTTTTTTTTCTTTTTAATGTTTATTTATTTTTGAGAAAGAGAGAGAGCAAGCATGAGCGGGGAGGGGCAGAGAGAGAGGGAGGCACAGAATCGGAAGCAAGCTGTCAGCTCAGAGCTGTCAGCACAGAGCCTGATGCGGAGTTCAAATTCACAGACCGCGAGATCGTGACCTGAGCCGAAGTCGGATGCTTAACCGACTGAGCTACCCAGGCGCCCCTGTTACATTCTTAAGAGACCCTTACCCCAGAGGGGGTTTGCTGTAGTCTAAAGCTCCCAACGTTGTTCCAAAATATGTGTTCTTTCCCACCCAGGGAGCTCAGGTCCTAACTTTTCCCTCTCTGCCTATTTTATCCTATCTTTCCCTATCATGGGTGGATGGATGGATGGATGGATGGATGGATGGATGGATGGATGGATGGTGGATGAAAAGACAGGGGGGAAGAATGGAAGGATGGATAATTTATTGCCTGTGAACAAGCAATCCAAATCAATCTCCCTTCTTTCCATGGAACTTTATGTAGGCTTCTACAGAATTTTTGAACATTATATTATATTTCTGTTTAACATTGCCCCTCTTTTCTAGGAGTCACAGGGTCCATGTCTTATTTACCTTTGTAACCCCAGCATCTCAGTTCTCTTGTGTCTCTCTTGATAGGGTCATGAGTGTGATTACATGTTGAGAAAAAAAATATTTTTATTCTACTTGCAGCCTGAATGCAGGCCCAATGTCTGAAATATGAAACGCGTTTGGAAAATGTTTGTTGAGAGTATAATTAATTGAAAGACTTAGCTGGGTCCTATGTCCCAAAAGAAGGAAAGGATTTCTCTGGTCTAGGCTTGGATTTAAATCCTGAGGTGATTCTGCCATCTGGAGACAAGAGATTCATAAACCTATAAGCTGCTTTGGTTTTTGACTGGACTTATTCCTGGAGATCACAGAGATCAGCAGGTCTGAGGGTGGTTGATGGATTTTAATATTTTAAATTAATTTAATCTAAATTAAATTTTATTATGTAAATTAAATTATAATTACATTAAGGTCTACAAAAGAAAGAGACAAACAACAATGTAAAGAATACAGTCATTCAAACTCTGGCTGTCCACTCAATGAACCCAGATTGAATCTCAGGTGTCTTGTCCCTTTCTAATGTGAGTGTGATTTTATATTAAAGGAGCATATTAGGGGCACCCGAATGGCTCAGTCAGTGGAGCATCCGACTTCAGCTCAAGTCATGATCTCATGGTTCATGGGTTCAAGCTCGCATCAGGCTCTGTTCTGACAGCTCAGAGCCTGGAGCCTGCTTCAGATTCGGTGTCTCCCTCTCTCTCTGCCCCTTCCCTGCATGTTCTCTCTCTCTGTCTCTTTCTCTCTCTCTCAAAAATAAATAAACATAACAAATTTTTAAATAAATAAATGAAAATATATATTAGGGGTGTCTGGGTAGCTCAGTTGGTTGAGCATCCAACTCTTGATTTCAGCTAAGGTCATGATCCCAGGGTCTTGGGATTGAGCCCTGAGTCAGGCTCCATGCTGAGCATTAAGTCTTCTTAAGATTCTCTCTCTCTCACTCTCTCTCTGTCCCTTCTGCCCTTCTCCTCTGCTGACTCTCTCTCTCTCTCTCTCAAAAAAAATCTTAAAAAATATAAAAGTGTATGGATGCCTGGCTGGCTCAGTCAGTAGAGCATGCAACTCTTAATCCTGAGGTCATGAGTTCAAGCTCCACATTGGGCACAGAGATGAATGAATGAATGAATGAATGAATAAATAAATAAGTAAATATTTCAGGTGCATGTTTTTTATTGTACCCACCCCCTAAATGCAGGCCACTTATATCATTCTATACTCAGCCAGAGAAACCATCATCTGTCAAACTAGTCTCTGGTGGATTCTTCCTAAGGGTTTTTTCAGCTTTGTCTCTATGTGACTTTTGTCCTAAGTGATGGCTTCAGGGGTGCCTGGGCAGCTAAGTCGGGGTTAAGTGTCCAACTTTTGGTTTCGACTCAGGCCGTGATTTCACAGTTCGTGAGTTCAAGCCCCTTGTCAGGCTCTTCACTGACAGCACCGAGCCTGCTTGGGATTCTCTCTCTCTCTCTCTCTGCTCTACCCCTTCTCTCTCTCTCAAAATAAATAAACTTTTTTTTAAAAAAGTGATGGCTTTAGAAACTGACTCCCATTTTTTTATTGTAAAATTGTATGTAGAAATTGTTGCAATAGACACATTTTGTTGACTGATATAGATACAGAAAAAACAAAGTAGTTAAAGCTATTGTCAGATTCCTCCAATACAAATGGCTCTAGAAGTGAAGTAGGCTTTCAAAAGAAGTACCTGTAAGGTAGAAAGGACATGAGGGTATGTTCACATACAGCATGCTCACCTAGCATAGAGTGAGTAACCAGTGGGCATCAGAGAACACAAACTATGATTTCATGTNCTGAGCCACCTAGGCGCCCCTGTATTATATATTTTTTATTTTTTTAATTTTTTTTAATGTTTTATTTATTTCTAGGAGAGAGAGAGACAGCATGAGCAGGGGAGGGTCAGAGAGAGAGGGAGT
Organism: Crocuta crocuta; assembly: GCF_008692635.1. Classification (NCBI taxonomy): domain Eukaryota; kingdom Metazoa; phylum Chordata; class Mammalia; order Carnivora; family Hyaenidae; genus Crocuta; species Crocuta crocuta. The sequence goes on along the minus strand of NW_027530988.1, from coordinate 1,005,502 downwards.
CACAGACTGAAACAGGCTTCAGGCTCTGAGCTGGCAGTCAGCACAGAGCCCGACGCGGGGCTTGAACCCACGAACCGTGAGATCATGACCTAAGCAAAAGTCGGACGCTCAACCCACTAAGCCACCTAGGTGCCCCTGTATTATATATTTTTAATGTTTTCATTTTAAATAGATATTAAATTTAAAAGGGGTTTCATAATACCATAATGGTAATGACAAATTTTTGTTTGTTTTCCAAGATTTTTAATTATGTCATGTGAGTTTATTGAGTTTATTTCTTAAGGCTATTTTCAGGTATCTTGGGATTCTCTCTCTCTCTCCTCCAGCTCCATGGTGCAATGGAAAGGATACTTCTCTGAGCTATGATCTGGTCTGGAGAACCTCTTGAAGTCATTTAACCTCTCTTAGTCTTAGTTTCCTTATCTGAAAAGTTGGAGATTTAGAGATGATCCCTCTGGCCCCTTCCATTCCCAAAGTCCTTGGGAGTCTACTTGCTCCTCTTCTTTGAGGTTTTTCCTGAGGGCTCTGACCATGTTTCTACCATAAGTTGCCAATTCTCTCTATTTTCTGAGGTACTTCATTCTCTATGTGCTATTCTTCCAAAGACTGGTCTCTACAACTTAACTATTTCTTTCCTATCGCTCTGATCTGTTTTCCTTTTTCATGGCCTGGGATTATCTTTTTTTCTGTTTATTTTTACCTGGTCTCCACCCTTTGTTGCTTTTCTTTCAAAGGTCCAACCTCAGGATCTCTGGAATTTTAGAAAATTGTTCCTATAATTTCTCCCCTGTGAACACACACACTCACACAGTCTTCCCTGCCCCCACCCTGGCTGCCTCCCACTGCCGGTCAGGCTCATGGCCCTTCCCCCACAACCTCCCTTTCCTGCTCCACTACCTCCTTCTCTTCACAAACTCCATTTCCCCTTTATTTAACATGAGTAACACGGAGAAATGAAGGAAAGCAAAAAGAATAAATCCTATCCTTCCTCTTATGAATGTTTAAAGTCCTGCCGTCCATTGCAGAAGGAACTCTGAAAAGAAACACCAGACAAGCCTCAGTCTGAATGACCCTCCTTGATCTTCACTCCCTCCCTTTGCCCCTAAAACACCATGGCAACTGCCACCTGAAAGAGGCCAGGCGGAAATCATCTAATAAGACCAGGGATTGTTTGCCCATGCTTTCTTATTTAGTCAATTTTTGCAAAGGGCACTTTCCCCTTACTCTTTATTGCCTGACTCTCTGAATGCTAGCAAGACAAAAAAAGACGTGGTAGTGTAGGTAGTTATGGGAACTGAAATTTGTTGTAGATATTTACTGGTAGGTCTGGAAATCTTGTTTAGAAGTTAGACATTTGTCATCTCCCAGGTCTGCAGCCAGAAACTGAGGTCTATAACACAGGCAGAAATCAATGGGATGGCAATAAAGTGTCACTGGGACCAAAAAACAGGCAATGCCAATCAGGCGTTGCTGGGGGCAATTTCAACCTGCCATTGATCAGCTCTTTATGAGCTAAGCCTCAGTTTCCTCGTTTGCAAAATGAAGTGTTCGAATGTCTAAGATGATAATTACATAATGTTTTCTTTACAAAGTTATTTTAAGGGTTAAGTGAGATTATATATTCAAAGGGTATAGGACACAGAATGCACCTAAACTATGATTACTGTTATCAATAGAAATGTTCCCCGCCTTTGTAGATTCTGAACTTAGTTCCTCCTCACAGGACTCTATGGAAGGGAGAGGAACTGCCTCTACCACGCCTCCTCTTCTACAAACTAGGAAAAAGGAGGCATGCTCAGAGCGGTGTATTGTCCTGACAGAAGAGGCCTTGAATAAAATGTCCCCAAAAATGTGCAGGGCCCTTTATGACTATAGTTGTATTTTCAGGACAAAAGCCACTATGAGTTTAGAGACCCTTTTAAACGACTTAGAAGCACATTAATCCTGGGGCTGCCTGGGTGGCTCAGTTGGTTAAGCCCCAGACTTTGGCTCAGATCCTAATCTTGAGGCTCATGAGTTCAAGCCCCACATCAGGCTCTCTGCTGTCAGCAGAGCCCACTTCAGATCTTCGCTCTTCCTCTTTCTCTGCCTGCCCCCCCCTTCCTAAAAATAAAAAAGTAAAACATTAAAAAACATCAACAAACTTTTGGCCACCCCAGGTGTTAATGCATGTGAGAGGCATGTTATCTGTTCTGGCCACAGGCTGGGCTCCCTTCCCACATACATGGAATAGATTTCCTGCAACACTGTAGTTCCCTCGGAATCTAAAGCTCCTCGTTTAGAAACCACCAGTGAAATACAAGTGTCTAAAACTTGCTCTGTGAAAGAATCATTTAAGGGTTTATTTAAAAATTTGGGCCCCACCCCAGAGATTCAGTAGATCTAGGAGAGAGAGGAGGAATGTGAATTCGTAACTCCCCTGTGATGGTCTTGCAAAAGTGCCGGTGAATCCAACAGGGTGTATACGGCTCTGGAAATTAGCATTCCTCACTGGCTCCCCGTCTTTCGTCTTTCTCTTCCAAGAATCTCATTCCAATCACCTTTCCTTTGTTCCTCACAGTTCAGGGCGTCTTTAACAGGGGGGATGGGGGTGGGGGGTGTCATGCGGACATCACAAAACAAAACATGTTGGAAAATCTCTGAGTCCAACACAATGACTGGTTTTCTTTAAAAAGCAACAACCCATCTTTGCTTATTGAGGACGGAATTTTGACACTAAAAATACCTTGTCATCTGTTTTAACCAAGTCAGAGGCGACCTGTGCTCACAAATGAAAGATGTAGGGATTATGCTCAAGTGGTCTGCCTTGATAATTGGTTCTGGGATGTAAACACCTCAATAGTACTTTAAGCTATTCCTGATGGGAGAAAAAAATTACTAGGCTAACAGCCAATAGAAAGGCCAACATAGAAAATGTTGATAAAATTAGAAAATAGCATAAGAAGGAGCCACAGAGCCAAAAGAAAGAGCCCATCTTCGCCACCAGCTCGCCCCATCCAGAATATTCCCGCAGAGCCTCCCAGGCTCCTACCTACAGGAAGGAACTGGGGGTAGGGTGCCAGAAGTCCCCCTTTCCTATCCTTCATCATCTTCAATGCCCTCGAGTGCCTCTTCAGTTCCTTGGGAATGTAAGCGCTTCATTTACAAGGTCAAAAAGACCATGGAACATTTTCCAAAAATCAAATCATCATTTGAAGAATGAAGGGAGTTGTTTGAATATTCTCTTCTGCTAGTAAGTCAGTCTCTCTCTGTCTCTGTCTCTGCCTGTGTGTGTGTGTGTATATGTGTGTGTCTCACTCTTTTTCTCTCTCTCATTTCTCTCTCCTCCTTTCATTTTCTCGCTCTTTCTCTCTCTCCCTGTCCCTCCTTCCCCTCCCCTCTCCACTTCACCACACACAGAAACCCCTTTTCAAAGGGGCTTTTTTCCAACTCAGTGAAGTAAAGTCTTTGCCCCTTTGTGGGAAAGGCTCATTAACATTCCCACAGCGGCATCTCTTCAAGGATTTTACTTTTGTAACTCTGTGGGGAGGTCAAGAGGCCACAGCGGAGAGGTAAAAGGAAAAAAATGGTAAATGGGGGAGGGCAGAAGAAAGGAGAGGAGGGGAAGAGCCCTTCCTTTCACAATAAGGCCAGCAAGAAGGAGGGAGGGGGGAAAATAGGAAAAGACAAGACAGACAAGACCCAGGAAGAACACAAATGTCCACAAATGTTGGCCCCCCAAATTTGCCCTCGGACATCATAGACTCCCGAGAAGGGCAGGAAACTGTGTTCTTTCTCTTGTTTCTTTTCCCCCCAAAATGGAAGTAAATGGTAGAAGCAGTGGGCTGAGAGAGACAGGACCCAATCTATTCCACTGAGAAATTAGAAGCTTCCCTGGGCTCAATGTCCCCATTTCCCCTACAACAGTCTGGTGAGAATCGCACCTGCCTAGCACAGAGCCGTTACCAGGACGAGTTAGACAATGTCAGCAAGACTTCCAAGGGTGGGACATGAGGGAGCCACATAGGGTCCTGACCCCAAAGGACCAGGAATATAATGGAGATTCGGTGAACTCAAAAGCAGAGATCAGAGTGCTCCACAAACGCCTTCAGATGTGGGTACCTGCCTCGTTTCTCACCAGCAACCCTCCAGCCGTCTGTTGCCTCTGTCCCCCTTTCTTAGCGTTGTCATGCCAGCCTGGACCTGGATAAGAGAGGCAACTAGGGGAACTTCTAGTTTGCACCAGACACTGTGAGTGAGTTTGCTTTGACTTTTCTCTGAAGACGCAGCCATCAAAGATTTATATCACTAAACTCCAGAAGGAAAAAGAATTCCTACTTTCCTAATGGATGCTGTTTCAGACACTCTCTCATCTCAGCCAGGAGAATAAAAGGTAAATAAGATTAGGAGAGGAGGACTTAATGGATTATAGGGAGGAGCTGGGTCACAGCTGAATAGTTTATGCCTAGTAGCACAGTTTTACTCAGACACCATGGGACACCATAGCCAGAAATTAAAGAACAATAACTGAATCACCCTGTATGTGCAGGCTGAGAAGGAGAGACCTGGTTGGTTCCCAAATGATGTATTTTAGAGATGGAGAATTTTTTTATTTTTATTTTTTAAATTTTTTTAAGTTTATTTATTTTTGAGAGAGTGAGCAGGGGAGGGGCAGAGAGAGAGGGAGACACAGAATCAAAAGTAGGCTCCAGGCTCTGAGCTGACAGCACAGAGCCCGATGCGGGGCTCGAACTCACAGACTGTGAGATCATGACCTGAGCTGAAGTCAGACGTTTAGCCGACTGAGTCACACAGGCACCCCAAAGATGGAGAATTTTTTTAAATGTTTATTTATTTTTGAGATAGAGAGAGACTGAGCGCAAGCGGGTGAGGGACAAAGAGGGAGACACAGAATCCGAAGTAGGCTTTAGGCTCCGAGCTGTCAGCGCAGAGCTCGATGCAGGGATTGAACTCATGAACCACGAGATCATGACCTAAGCCAAAGTTGAACGCTTAACCAACTGAGCCACCAGGTGCCCCTGGAGAAAAAAAAATTTTTTTTATTTAAATTCTAGTTAGTTAACATACAGTGCAATATTGGTTTCAGGAGTGGAATTCAGTGATTCATCATTTCCACACAACACCCAGTGCTCATCACAAGTACCCATCACCCACCCATCTAGCCCCTCCCCCCTTCCCCACCTCCTTCCATCAACCCTCAGTTTGTTCTCCATCTTTTTAGAGCCTCTTGTGGTAAGTTTCCCTCTTGAGACAGAGACATTTTTCAAAGTCAAATATGATATCTACAAGGAAATTCTTTCCACAGAATCCTTGACAGTTGTTTTCAGCCTCTGTGAGAAATCACTACAGAGACCTCACCCGGAAAGGCCATTACACTATTAGAAAGTATAAAGGCCATTACCAGAAAGGCCATTACACTATTAGAAAGTTCCTTCATATGGAACTGGAAGGGCCTCCTTGTAGCTTCTACTCCGGAGTACCATAGAATTCATCTACATCATTGTTTCAGACGTGGCATCCCTTCAGCTCCAAGTGCTGGACTGGAGTGGGAGAAACAAAAAAGTCACTAGCTCTATTGCTATTTTAAATGAGATTCCTTAAGACCAATCACTGTTTTTTCATGCTAAGAGTGTGGTACCTTTATTGTGCCTTTAACCATAGAAAAAAATGCTAGCCTGCTGTCAGATGTACCTGGCTTCCAGGCCTGTCTCTGTTACATCATAGCTGTGCAACATTGGATAGGTTACTTATCCTTGCTGAGTCTCTTGCTTATCTGTGAAGATCATCTCTGGAACTCCTGATTGGCTCAGTTGGTTGAGTGGCTGACTCGATTTTGGCTCAGGTCATGATCTTGCAGATTTGTAGGATAGAGCCCCACATAGGGCTCTGCACTGGCAGCACAGAGCCTGCTTGGGAGTCTCTCTCTCTCTCTCTCTCTCTCTCTCTCCCCCTCTCAAAATAAATAAACATTAAAAAATTAAAGAGAATCATCTTTAAATACGAGTAGTCATAGCTTTAATATTCAAAATATGTCATATACATGAAAATGTCTTTTAAATTATAAAGAACCCTCTTTATATTTAGTTTTATTATAATGACCATCCATCTTTACTCAGTCTTTTTGCCAGTCTTTCATCTCCCTATTTTCCACTGGCTTCTTGGCCTCATAATCAGGATATACCAGAAAGTTCTTATTTCAGCTTTATACCCCAAAAGCAGTCGCATCATCAAACAAGGTGGCATAGAATCATGAGGGAACCAAAAAGCACTGTGAAGACCGTGGATGAAGAGTTAGAAAAACAAGCAGGGACATTTTCTGAACAGAGAGCACAGGGAGAGGCCTGAGCCCTGGCAGTGAGGAGAGGGTTAAATCCTTCCCTCTGCAGTACAAAAGAAAAGAGTGTGCGGAAAGATTAGGATTTTTGCTTTTACAATGGGAGCTGCAGAAGCGTAGGGAAGAAGCTGAAGAAAAAAAAGGGGGCGTCTCCCCTTTAAAGACTTGCAGAGATTGAGAGAGAAAGAGAGAGAGAGAGAGAGTCAGGGACAGAGAATCAGAGAGAGCGCGGGCCAGTCTGTCTGTCTGTCTCTGGGAAGGGAGAACATCTCTGCTTCCCAGTGATTAGCACTGGGGGAGAGGCATCAGTTGGCTTCAGACCCAAGGGGAGACCAGACCAGGTCACCCCTGGTTAGGACTAAGTGAGCTTTGCCCCTCCCTACCCCACCTCCACCCGGGAATGTCTCGGCGAAAGCAGCGGAAACCCCAACAGTTAATCTCGGACTGCGAAGGTCCCAGCGCGTCTGAGAACGGTGGGTGCTTGGGGAGGGGTGCGGGAGCCCTGAGTCCCAGCCCGTGTGGGTCAGGCCAGGGTAAGGGAGGGCGCCTGGGCCATGGGTGAAGCCAGGGGAGGACTTGGTCATTGGGGGTGTGAAGGAGTTGGATGCAGAGAGTGGCCAGGCATTGACCTGTGCTGGGGAGAAGCCCCGCTTGGCTTTTCTCAGGATGGATTCTGTTTGTGTTTTCCTTGTTTTTCTCCGGATGAAATGGAGTTTTCAAACTGGCTCTGTCTCCCCACCCAAGAGTTTTCTCCTCAGGTCCCCCCTTTGCTCACTGGTCTTTGTGCCGTTGCTAAGTAACCTCCTTAGACCTGGAGGCCAGTCTCTTAGGGGTGGGATTTTCCCCCCTTTTCTTTCTGGAGAGTTGGGTTGCAAGAGAATGAATTGGATAAACGTGAAGGTTCCCCTGAGGGAGAAGAGAAAAAAGTTTCTCATTGTTGGGCTGAACTGAGAACAGATCAGAGCTCCCAGAGGGAGAGAGCTAATGTCGGTCAGATGCAGGCTGGTTTGGGGTGTGGAACCGTGTCACCTAGGGTAGAGGCTGGGGTGGGGGGGGGTGGAGGTCTGGATGAGGGACTTCGGTTTGTGCTTCAAGGGAGGCCACATCGAAACAAAACAAAACAACAACAAAAGTATGAATTAACGTACTTGCGTCTGTTTTTAAAGTAACAGATTTTCTGGGGCTCCTGGCTGGCTCAGCCTGTAGAGCATGCAACTCTTGATCTTGGGGTCGTCAGTTCGAGCCCCGCATTGGGTGTAAAGATTACTAAAGAAATTAAATAAACTTAAAAAATAAAGTAACAGATTTTCTTTAGGAGGGGAGTGGAAATTTTATATGTTCTTATAACAGTCCAGTCAGAGGCAGATAGTAGAGTAACTTAGGGTATTGAGAAGTGACACTGCCCAAAGGCTCAGAAACAGTTAGAGGCATTGTAAGGACCAAAATAGGTCTCCTGATGCTCAGGGCTAGTGGGGTCACTCTACTAAATTTAGAATTTTTCAAATTTGCTTGATTGTGCATCGGGGCTAAAGTCTGGGCAGTCTATATCTATAGACTATAGAGTCTAGGTAATTCTTAGGCTCAGGCAAGTTTTGGACCTACTTGTATGGCCATATACATTCACACTGTGAAAGTCTGGAAGTCCTGCCCCTCAGGGATAAACTATTTAGCAAACAGTTGACTCAGGGGACAGTGCAGTGTAGTACTAAGAACAAGTGTTCTAGAAAAAAGCAACAGCAAAAAAAGAACAAGGGTTCTGAAGCCAGACTTTCATGATTCAAATCCTGGTTACCTTGGTTAGCTGTGCAGCTTGGGTTGGTTTGCTTTGCCTCTCTGTGCCTGTTTCCTCATCTGTAAAATACTAGCTACCTCACTAGGTTATTATGAAGAACAGAATGAATTAATAGGTGTAAAACACTTGGAAAAAATAAATAGCATAAATAAGTGCTGGATATACGTGGGACAGTAGTTAGTCCCTAGCGTAAATAAGTACTTACTGCACGTGAGAATATTGTTATTATATGCGAGAATGGTGGCACTTTCTGTGAGGGCTGAAATCTGACCAAAGCTCAGGAATCTCTTGGTGAACTTCAGTATTTCTCTATGAGATGTGTGCCATGAAAAGCTCTAGGATAATGTATTTGCAGTGACTAACACTGAGTTATGGATTCAATTTACCTTTCCACCTGTTGTTATAAAAAAAATGACTTGAGAATAAAACAGTGCTCCCATGTGCTATGCAACAACCTTAACAGACATATTGTGTTTTGGGTAGAACACATTCTCCTCAGTCACTGCTTTGCTGGGATCCCACTGTGCCCATATTTAGAGGTTCATGGTGGTGGCATCCTTTCCTCCTGGGACACATTAGCCTTCCTTAATGCTGCTGCAGGCCGGATGCTTCCTCCTCCGGCTCTACAGGAGACTTCCGTAGGGCTTCGAAGTTGCCTCACAGTCCTGCTCCCCTGCTGGCTGGATTGTGGAACAATGCTGAACCCCCTGCTCCCCCCTCAGGAGACAACCTCTCCTCTCCCCGCACCTCCCAAGTCTGCTCACCCATTCCCTGTACCCCTGTTGATGAAGAACTTGTGAAGGAGTCAAAAGAAATCTTTCTTTGAGTGGATTCTCAAGCCCCTTGAGCTCTGGCTCCCATTTGGGGCTGTGAACACTTGGGCATGGGGATGGTGCTATAGTCATCCCCGTAGAAATAGTGCAGGCTCAAATCCGACGGCAGCAACACATTTCAGCTGAATTTTGCCTTTGAGCCAGTAAAGTCAGAAACATAAATGTAGGGAGCAAGAAAGCAGTAGTAACCTCTTAAGGTCTGCCTTAAGAAAGCAAAGGCTTTTCTGATGAGAATTCTCCTGGGCTACTTCCACACCCTGGAGTATCACTGAGTCACATCTGAAAGGTGAGGTGGCTGGATTGGATCAAATCTAAAATTCCTTCCTCCTCGTATAGTGTAGATAGATTTCCCATTCCCTCCTTTTCCATTTGTAGGGTTTCTATTTGCTTGTGTGATCTTCAGATTCCTGTCTTCTCCTTCTACCCCAGAAACATGTTCTTGTTCTGCATGCCCCCAAATTAGGGTAGGGAGGACTCTCTGTCCTCTGGTGTACCTGTGAAACTATGAGCATCCTCATGAGCATCAGCAGACATTTATTTAGCAGGCTAGGATGCCACCAAGGTTTTTGGGAGGCTTTGCCTTCTTTGGGGGCAACGTTTACCATATGTGCAAGCAAATGCTCAGCCTTTGTCGCAGCCGCATCTCTGCAGTGACCTAAGATGTCACCAAGACAGTCTGAAAAACCTGTTTTCTCGCCCTGTTTTTGTTCAGCTTCCCAGACCAGAACACCAAGACCTAACAGAATAGTTAATAATGCACATACGTGAAGAGAAAGAAATAGTCTATTTACTTAAAAACTCTGGAGAGAGAGAAAAAAATTCTCCCCCACAGAGTCTAGAAATCTGGNAGTTAATAATGCACATACGTGAAGAGAAAGAAATAGTCTATTTACTTAAAAACTCTGGAGAGAGAGAAAAAAATTCTCTCTCCCCCACAGAGTCTAGAAATCTGCATTAGGGAACATAAGAGATGTGGATGGGGAAAATGTAAACTAGTACATCTGGGAAATGAAGGAAACGATCAGAAACCCAGATATTTAGTGAGAAGGAGAAACCAGGACAACAGCCAAACAGATCTAGAGGGAGAAATGGAAGCTGGCAGGCATCGAGAGCAGCAAAGGGAGAAGGAAAGCAGAGAGAGACTTCTGAGGGCTCTGTTCCCTTTATATACGGACCTAGAGAGCATAACCTCTCAGGGTATTGAGCCTAAGCCTTTCAGCCCTAGGTACCCCTGGGTCAAAAAGAAAATATTTCTGAATAGATAGAAAGTTACTCAGGCCAGGTGCAATATGGAACAGTGGATGAGGAAGCAGAAAACCTGGTTTTTAATCCAGCTTTGACCTTAAAGCTACATGACCTTGGGGGAGTCCATTCTTCTCCCAGGGCTTCAGCTTTTGGCCTTTAAATAATAGCACTTGTAAGGGCACCTGGGTGGCTCAGTCGGTTTAGCGTTCAACTTCAGTTCAGGTCATGATCTTGCAGTTCAGGAGTTTGAGTCCCCCATCAGGCTCTGTGCTGACAGCTTGGAGCCTGGAATCTGCTTTAGATCCTGTGTCTCCCTCTCTCTCTGTCCCTCCCCTGCTCATGCTCTCTCTTGCTCTCAAAAATAAATAAACATT
>NW_027530988.1:988919-994759 GCF_008692635.1 Crocuta crocuta | reverse complement strand
AAAAAATTTTTATTTATTTATTAAAAAATGTTTTTAATGTTTATTATTATTGAGACAGAGAGAAACACAGCATAAGTGGGGGAAGGGCAGAGAGAGAGGAAGACACAGAATCTGAAGCAGGCTCCAGGCTCTGAGCTGTCAGCACAGAACCTGACGTGGAGCTTGAACTCACAAGCGGTGAGATCATGACCTGAGCCAAAGTCAGATGCTCAACCGACTGAGCCAGCCAGGTGTCCCCAAAACATTTTAAGTAATAGTACTTCTTGCTAATATTTCTGGAGCATTTACTATTTGACAGGTACTATGCAAGGCCCTGCGTGTATTTCCTCTTGATTCTTTCCAACTGTTATTATCTCCATTCAATTTTTCTTAAGTTCATTTATTTATTTATCTTGAAAGAGAGCATGAGCAGGGGAGGAGCAGAGAGAGATGGAGAGAGAATCCCAAGCAGGCTCCGTACCACCAGCCCAGAGCCTGACCCGGGGCTCAAACCTATGAACCATGAGATCATGACCCAAGGTAAAACCAAGAGTTGGATGTCCAACTGACAGAGCCACCCAGGTGCCCCTCCATTATATATTTTTTGAATGTGTGGTAAAATATACACAACAAAATGTACCATTTTAATCATTTTTAAGCATATAACTCAGTGGCATTTAGTATATTCACAGTGTTGTACAACCATTACCACCATCCATCTCCAGAACTCTTTCGTCTTTTAAAACTGCAATCATATACCCATTAAACAATAACACCCCATTCCCTTCTCTCTGCAGCCCCAAGCAGTCACCATCCTATTTTCTGTCTCTATGAATTTACCAATTCTAGGTACTTCATATAAAAAAAACATTATACAGTGGTTGTCCTTTTGCATCTGGCTTGTCTCACTTAGCATGTTTTCAAGGCTCATTCATGTTGTAGCATGTATAAGAGTTTCATTCTCTTTTAAAGCTATATCCCCATTTTATTTATTATTTTTTTATATTTAATGTTTTTTAATGTTTATTTAGTTTTGAGTGAGAGAGAGAGAGACAGAGACAGAGAGACAGAGAGAGAGAGAGAGATGGAACATGAGCAGGGANTTCATATAAAAAAAACATTATACAGTGGTTGTCCTTTTGCATCTGGCTTGTCTCACTTAGCATGTTTTCAAGGCTCATTCATGTTGTAGCATGTATAAGAGTTTCATTCCATTTTAAAGCTATATCCCCATTTTATTTATTATTTTTTATATTTAATGTTTTTTAATGTTTATTTAGTTTTGAGTGAGAGAGAGAGAGACAGAGACAGAGAGACAGAGAGAGAGAGAGAGAGAGATGGAACATGAGCAGGGGAAGGGCAGAGAGAGAAGAAGACACAGAATACGAAGCAGGCTCCAGGCTCTGAACTGTCCCACAGAACCTGACGTGGAGCTCGAATTCATGGACTACGAGATTATGACCTGAGTTGAAGTCGAACGCTTAACTGGCTGAGCCACCCAAACACCCCACCCTCATTTTATTTTTATTTTTTATTTTATGTTTTTATTTTTTAAGTAAGCTTCAAGCCCAGCACAGAGTCTAACACAGGGCTTGAAATCACAATCATCCTGAGATCAAGACCTGAGCTGAGATCCAGAGTCTGATACGTAACCTACTGAGCCACCCAGGTGCCCCTATGCCCCTCATTTTAAAGAGAAATCCAAGGCTTAGAGAAATAGAGAAACTTTCCCAAGATCACAAAGATCTTGGAGGTGCTGGGACGATAACTCAGGTCTGTTCCATGCTGTGAGTACAGAGCCTGATGCAGGGCTCGATCTCATGAACTGTGAGACTAAGACTTGAGCTGAGATCCAGCATCGGACACTTAACTGCCTGAGCCCCCCAGATGCCCCAACGCTGCCACTCTCAATCACTGTGCTCAGAGGGGTCAGATCTCTGAAGCCCTTACCAGCAGCAAGAGTATGAATTCCTTGCTAAATGCTGAGTCCTTTGATATCAGAAAAACGTCTCTTAAAAACCTTTTTGGTGTTTGATCTAAGATATTCCTGTTCTGGAAATGAATATGTTTTTCTCACTTAGCATCCCATGTACAAATCATCATGCCTGTTTGCCTATGATATTGCACAGGCCATGGATGCATTACTAGGTGTGGGTGGCGTGGCAAAAGAGTATGTGTGTGGATTTAGGAGAGAGAAGTGACCAAGAGAAGATGGGACATTCTCCCTTAGAAGTAACAACAGTAGCAGCCGCTACAGAATCAATTCATAATTATGGAGACTGTCATTACTCTTAGCATTGGGTCAATGCTAACAGTAAGTTTAGGCCAGATGCTTACATAGTGTACTTCATTTCTTTAATGGCTGGAGGATGCTTGAACTGTGCATAAAACAAAGCTTTTATCTTAAAAGCAGTCACTTAAATTCGGTCAGGTATAAATCCTATCAAAATCTGTTCGTGGAAGCTGGAGGGGAGAGAGCTGACCTGGGGCTGCAGGCTGAGTAGAGAGGGAACCTGACAGAAAGATCTGGCCTTCATCAGCTAGTTTTGGCTCTGTCCTCATTTTGGCCAGGTAAGATTTGTGAGCAGCAGGGTAGAAGCTTTGCTGGGAAGAGCAGTCCTCTGAAAGGTACTGTGGATCTCATCCGTGCCCGCACGTTGGAATCACCTGAGGAATATTTTATAACCATACTGATACCTGATTGCCACCCGCAGGGATTCTGAATTGACTGATCTAGGGCGTGGCCTGGATATTGGATTTTTCAAAGCTCTCTCAGTATTTTTAATGGGCAGCAAAGTTTGAGAACCACTTGTTCAACTCTACCATCCTGCTGTGTACTCCGCACCTATGTTCCTCTTTGTTCTCCCTAGCCATTCTCTCCCAAGCCTGGAGCAGCAGTTTAGAGAGCTACCTGGTTTCCCTTTTCATTGTTATTCTGGCTCTTTATAAATTTAAACAAGCGTGTCCCGGTCTTAGTCCCCACATCCATCCCAGACTTTACGTGTGACCCAGGATAGCTTACCTAACCTTATCTGCTATCTAGGGACACCATTACCAGCTTAGTTTATTCCTGTGTTTATGACTTCATTCGTGTCTGCCTAAGAATCCTGCCCCCCCTTTCAGGATAGGCAGTGAGTGCAAAGTGCTGAGAAATAGAGGGTTCCTCTTACAGGTGGCTGTTGATCCGTCACCTTTCAGCAGGGACTAAATTTACCTTAAAGAAGAGTGCAGATCAAATTACCCATCAGAAAGCAAGTTTCATTAAAGAGCAAGAAAGGGGACAGTGTTTCCCAGGAGAAGATGAAAAGAAAAGGATTTCTTTTCTTGTCGGAAGACTTGACAAAACAGCAACTTGATATCAAATGTTCAATGCTAATTAACAAATGCTCGGCTAGAAAGCTTCCATCTGATTCCCTCTCCTTTAGTGAGGCCAGAGAGCAAATGGCAGGTAGGCACTACACAGGACCCTTTCTCTAGCGTTACGGAAGCCACACAATGTTGGTGTGCTTGAGAAAGCACTGGACAGGAGTCAAAATTCTGAATGCTTGCTTCACTGAATTACTGTGTGAACTTGGGAAAGTCACTTAACCTCACCAAGCTTCAATTTCTTGATGTGTAAAAATAAACAACACCGCAGGAACCTGTGACTTTCCATAACTAAAATAGGTACCCCTCCTCCTCATTGTACCTTCCGGGTCAGTCCTGAAAGCACAGAGCCTATCCGTTTCAGAGCTGCCATTCATAATGTGTAGATCCTCCTGATTAGGTAAAGTTTCAAAGCATAATTCACTGAAATGTTTTCAATTTAAAAAGACAGCAACATTCCCATTGAAGAGTGAAGTGGATGGTGCCAATGTTAGGTCCAAAAAAGACTCCTCCCCAAAAACTCTTTACTGTTGGCATATGCCAATGGTATCAACCAACGTCTTACCTCAGAAATTAATAAGATGAATAAGTAACATGAAAATCTGATCTAATTTTAATATATGTGCATTGTAGGTTATTTTGATTGTTTTGCCACTGACAATGTAAATTCCCTAATCCATAATATTTAGGACTCCTCCTCCCCCCCACATTGAAGGTCCCATATGTTCATATTAACAGATTTGTCAAGAGTTTTGCAAGTTTTTGTCACCACAGTATTTCTGAGAAAGATAGCACAGCTATAATCTTACCACTTTACCAAAACAAAAATGGTGGCATGATTAACCACTGTCCCTCAATTTACCAGCCAGGCAAGGATAGAGCTGTGATTAGAACATCGTGGGTTTACTGATGCCCAGGCAAACCACAAAACTAAGGACTTGGGAGTCACTTCCTATAAGTAAGATTAAACTCCTTCCGGAAGTGGAAAACCTAATAAGAGGCATTTCAAGGTAGAAAGGGAATGCAGAGTATCTGGTCTAAGAGACATCATACCCCTACTTACCCTGTCTGACTACCAGGGAGCCTCTATGGCGGTGAGCTAGTGTTAAGTCATTTCTAGGCATTCAAACCTGATTTGGGCTGAAAGGGCTTTCAGCACTGAGAGGCTGCCTAGTAGCTCCCACTGCATTTTCTCCATTGTTTCAGGAATTCCCCTCCCCCCAGGTTAGAGCTAGGTGGGCCTCTGTAGGCCCCTGCAGGCTGGCGTCTCCCAAAACGCAGCTGTCCTTTACGGTGGCAGCGTGCAGTGTACTGCATGAGAAGGGCAATGGAGGAAGAAGACAGGCAGGGAAGAGAGTACTAAAGAGGAGATGGCTCCGGGAATAAGCGCGAACTCTATAAATCAGGTGTGACCCGGGTGATCTGTGGAGTAACTTGGACTGGGGAGTGAAGGGGCTCAGTGTTCCGCAGAGAGGGGTCCTGAAATGACTTCCTTGGAAATTATGCGTTGCAGCCTCCCATTCCGAGAAACTTCTTTTGTGGAGGGGGATGGGAGTAGGGTGGGAATAAAGATGAGGAAGACTGGACAAAACTTGGGGGTATTTGGGGTTGCGTGTTTTGATGAGGAATGGATGTGCTGGGCTCCCCCCGCCGCCCCCTCTGGCCCTCAGAACCTCTGTGATCAGACCACCCTCTCCGGAGTCCACGTTTTCCAGGCTCAGCGGATCCTTTATCCAAAGAAAAATAAGAGAAGCGTATCGCTTTGCTCTATTGAGCAGGTCTGTGTTTCCCACTGTGCCCCCTTGAGCCGGAGGGGGGGCGGCGGGGGCAGATCTAGGCAAAGACATCTGGAGAAGAGGGGAGCTGGCAGAGGGCGAGGGAAGGTGGACCCCACCACGCCCCGCAAGCACCTGTCACGGAGCCTCCGGAAACCTGCTAGGCTCCGGACCCCCGCCGCACACACCCGCCTCCCACTCCCCGCACCCGCCTGGCTCCCCAGCAGCTCCTCCCCCATCTCCCCTCTCCTAGCTTTCTCGCTCCAGCTCCTCCCCTCCTCCGCGCCTCCTCCCTCCCCTCCCCCTCCTCCGCGGCTCCCTGCCCCCGCCGCTGCGCTGCCACCGCCGCCGCCGATCACCATCTCCGCAGTCTGGGCCGCTGGGTGCAGAGGCTGCCGCAGCCCCCGCGGCCACCGCCGCCTCCCCCAATCCCGATACCCATTGTCTCCCCCTCTACCCTGCCCTCCACCTCCCCTACCACCATGGCGCACGAAACCGGGAGGAGCTCTCGTCTCGGGGGGCCCTGCGGGGAGCCAGCGGAGCTTGGAGGTGCGGTAGGGCCCTGCCTGGGCAGGGGTGGGGGCGGAGGGCACGCGCGCGGGGTAAGGGACTCTTCGGCAGATGGGATAAAATGCACGATTCTCTGCGTAGGGCCCCCTGCTCACATCCATTCCTTGCGCCCGCGGGTGACCCGGGGTTGGGGGTTGGGGGGCCGGCAGG